>NC_085864.1:51637563-51640063 GCF_034702125.1 Engraulis encrasicolus
CCAATTGGGCTGCTTAGGATGGCCGTGCGCGGGTAAAAATGGCATTTAGCAGAAAAACCCGCCCAATTTTTGCCATAGAAATCAATAGAATTGGGCGGGATTTTGTGCTTTTAGGTGTGTTTTGAGCATTTTTTGGGCTGGAAATCATCAGCCTCATCTGGCAACCCTGCCCACACGTACCTGGGGCGGCGAAGACCAGAGGGCCTGAGCTTCCTGTCCCACCTCCTCTTCCTCCTGTGGCCACGCCTCCAGCTGTTCCTCCTCCTGTGCCGGAACCTCCCCCTGAGGTGGAACCTCCTCTTGTTCCGGAACCTCCACCGTGGGCGGAAACTCCTCCTGTTCCGGAACTTCCACCAGTGGCGGAACCTCCTCTTGTGGGGGAACCTGCTACACTTGAAGCACCTGCTCCTGTTCCGGAACCTCCTGCTCCTGTTCCAGAACCTCCTGCTGTTCCGGAACCTCCTGCTCCTGTTCCACTTGAACCTCCTCCTGTTCCTGTTCCCCCTGCCCCACCTGCCTCCGGTCTAGTAGGCCGACCTCCTCTCCCAGAGGAGGAGGAGGAGGAGGAGGAGGAGGAGGAAGAACCACCACCACCGGGCACTGTAGGTCGACCTATGATGTAGGGAAGGGAAGGAGATGATAAAAAAAAAGATTAAATGTAGATGTTGTTGATGATAATGAAGATGGCGATGAAGTGTCATGCTTTATTTTTGATGTGCATCTTTTTTCTCTTAACCCATTTATTCCTGAAGCACCTGCAAAACACGCCTGCTAAATCCCTAAGTCTTCGTTGGGAAAGTTGCCCTCAGCCTATAAAAACCTAAATATCTCAGACTCTAATGCTGCATTTTAAACCCTAAGACTCTCATCTTGCATTAGAATGTGTGCATGCAGCTGTAACATACCCATATTTTTATTAGAAAAGCTAAAATCTCAAGAGCCTGAATGCAGCGTATATGTGTCTCTTGGCCCAAAGGTAAAACAACATACATGAGTCATCAGGCTAAAATGGGTTAACCATTCTGTTTCTGCGACAGCATCTTGCAGTAATATCTTCTGACCAGCAGAGGGCGCTACAGGCCTGATGACCAGTAAAGTATATCAGCTCTGCACTCTTCTCCACCAGGCAGTCACTCCACATAGCTTCTCTCCAGAACACTAACTTACCGCACACAAGACATTTTATCAGAACACTTTCTATCGCTTTCATACCTCTTTGGACACCAGTGTACACTATGATGCATACTGCATACATATATGCAGGCAGCCATGGGGAAGTGGTTACGCCTGAATTACATGGGCACTACCAAAGCAGTAGAAGCTTGGCGTTCCATTATTATGTTCCGTTGGGACGCGGCAGCGAGGCGAGAGGTGGTGACGTAGGGAAGCAAGGGTGGCGGTCGGTGGGCGAGCGAGGCGAGAAAGTTGAGCTTGGCTGAAAAATGTAGCGGCACCGCGAAGCGTTAACCAATGGGAGAGCTTTCAACGCCGTGACGTCACGTGCGTCACCAGCAGTACTGGGATATTTAAAAATGGAGGCTGTTTTGATGTCGGTGGTGTCAAATCTGCCGATCGTTTTTCACAGATGGATTTAAAATAAATGATACTTGGGTTAAGGTGACCAATATATTCACTCCTGATTCATCATGTTTATTTGTACATAGTGTTTGTGATTGAAGAAAGACGGTGGTTTGACCACAGCATTTGCTAAGCTAAGCTAATTTGACCGGGAAACGATGCTACGTCACCACGCGAGGTGAGCGAGCAGGTTGAGAGCGTGTGGAATATACGTCCATGTATCACAGCCGTTAGGGCATCAGACTTGTAGCCCAAAGGTTGCCGGTTTGACTCCCAACCCGCCAGGTTGGTGGGGGGAGTAGCCTAATTAACCTCGTCCTCTAACTGAGGTACCCTGAGCATGTTACCATCCCGCCCCACTGCTCCCCACTGCTCCATTGGGGGCTGCCCCCTTGCACCAGAGAGAGTAGAGAGAGAGAGGTTCCATTGGCCCATTGTTTACGGGTTCTATTATTGCAAGGGGGATTGGGGGGGAAATCCCCCTTTAGGCAGACCTAGGCAGACCTAAAGACTGTTCTGTTCAATGCTAGGAGTATTATGACACGCCCCTTTAGGCAGACCGGAACCTGGTCATGTTAGGCGCCCATAGCAACCTATTACATTGGCATATCTCTATACTTAAAGAATCTCTGCTTGCACTGGTGAGGCATAACTGCAATTTCATTGTGTGCAGTGAACACTTGTGTGCTGTGGAGTGCTGTGTCACAATGACAATGGGAGTTGGAGTTTCCCAGGTGGGCTTTCACATCATACTGCCAACCACCTTGTTCTTCTGGCACCAGATCAGAGCACTTTGAACCTACGTAGTTGGACTAGTATTGTTTTTTTCCTGCATTTTTAATCCATTTATGTCAGTATCTTTTAATTGTGTGTGTGTGTGTCTGTGTGTGTGTGTGTGTGTGTGTGTGTGTGTGTGTGTGTG
>NC_085864.1:51642563-51645063 GCF_034702125.1 Engraulis encrasicolus
TGGCGGGGTTTGATGTCACGCACGGCACGAATACTGTTTCGGGGGTTTGGGGGGGGGGGGGGGGGGGGGGGGGGGGGGGGGGGGGGTGGTTGAATAATAACAAAGCTGTGTAGAACTGGAAAATATGTATTTATTGACCTGCCATATCAAAACTATTTACAGAAGCTGAAAAGAAAAATGTAACAAAAAGTGCAGTGCAGGTTGTTTACATTAACGAAAAAGAGAAACCAAATGGAGTGCAAAATTGACTGGCTACCTATGACTACCTATGGCACATTTTGCAAGTCTTGTCCTTGCAGGCCATCCTTCTCGGTTTTTCAAAAAAGAGTTCCAGTGCCCTGTTGTAATTAAACTGCCCTACTGGTGGCCCATTTATGCTAATTCTTGGGTTGCTGCTGACGTCATAGTGCTGCCCCCTGGTGGTGATCTACCGCTGCTGGTGGACAACCTGGGCTTGGAGCCATTGAAACCCATTCAAAACTTCATTTTTTCGATCTGACACAGAATATTTTTAATTATACCTAAAGACACACCATTGGCTTTGTTTAAAAGCTGAGAACCTCAGCTTTCCATAACTGAAAGCGGTATTTTCCTAGCATCTACCAATCCGAAGGTAGCCCACTTTAAGTGCGGAATTACTTTTCTAAAGATAGCGTTTTGTTTCCTTGGAAACGGACGCGGTTTATATTATGTGTTACGCATACGCTATTTGACTCGGTTTTGCACTATTATGGATGAATTTCTAATCTTGACATGTTAATGGACAATCTATGCGAATTTCATAATGTGTTTTTATGTGATATGGGAGTAAATGTGTTTACATCCCGTCTGGGATTTGTTAAACTAGCTGGCCCGCTAGTTAGCTAGCAAGTGCTAGGTCTCTACTATTTACTCTCAATGGTCTCTACACTACATCATGTCAAAAGTGGAAAGATTTGCCGACACTCAAGGCTGTGGATATAATGAACTGGTTCTGTGAATGTTCTCAGAATGTTTTGCTTTGACAAATTGCTGATATTATAGCATTACATCCAAATCCTGGTGTTTCTTTGTTTATGCTTGGGCCATTGAGACAGATCGATTCTAATATCTATTACCAGAGAGAGTTTATTTCTGCTATTACTTACTTGCTAGCTAACTAGCGAACTAGCTAACAAATCCCAGACGGGCGTACTGTTAACACATTTTACTCCCATGTTACATAAAAACGCATTTTGAAACTCGCACAGATTGTCCATTAGAATGTCAAGATTAGAAATTCATCCATAATAATGCAAACCCGAGTCAAATAGCGTATGCGTAACACATAAACCGCGTCCGTTTCCAAGGAAACAAAACGCTATCTTTAGAAAAGTAATTCTGCACTTAAAGTAGGCTACCTTCGGATTGGTAGATGCTAGGAAAATACCGTTTTCATGTATGGAAAGCTGAGGTTCTCAGCTTTTAAACAAGACCCATGGTGTGTCTTAAGGTCTAATTAAAAATATTCTGTCGAACATCGAACAAATGTACTTTTGAATGGGTTTCAATGGCTCCAAGCCAGGGTTGTCCACCATTTCAAATTCGCGCGCTCCAGTGAAGGGGCATTCTGACGTAACTGCAACCCAAGAATTGAAAATTAAAATTGTTTCAAAATATGGCCTCGAGGATGGACACACATGGCGTAGTAATAAATCCGACCACTAGGTGTCACAATTTAGTCCAACCGATGTTGTCCCAGTGCCTGCGCTTGAACATGCATTACAACTTTTTTTTTTACAAGTTTTTTTTTTTTTTTTTTGCCCTCGGACGCATTTTTTTTTTTTTTTTTTTTTAGGAACGTAGCCAAGGCGGGGGTGGGGTTTAGTCAAGGCGGCCGCCTTGATAAGAAAGCGCTGGGGGAAAGCCTGTGAAATATAATGCTGTTGTCAGTGATGTCATCATGACGAGAAGCAAGTGGAGGAGGCAAGTGGAGGAGGCAAGGTTGCATATTAAGACGCACTCACAGCAGTGGTGTAGTCTACTTTTTTAGATGCGTCCCACGCATCTCTATAAGAGGCTTTGGTGTCCGTCCGTCCGTCCCTCCGTCCGTCCGTCCGCCCTCCCGTGATGTGTTTCCCTCCCGTGATGCGTTTCTGAATTGTGATTCCCTCCTGTGATTCCCTCTTGTGTCCACAAGGTGGCAGTCGCTCAGTTTTGGCCTGGAGCTCATGCGTGCAAACCAACCGTGCTCTTTGCCAGTGAGAAAAACATGGCGGCACTTCCTGTTGATTTTCACATGAAAGTTTTGCTTAATTTAAAGTCCCTAAGCGACTATAAATGTTGTGGCTTCCATATATTGATGTAAAAGTGCCCCACGAAGTAATGAAGCACAACAAAGTTACTCCACATTACCATTTGACCACTCGTTTTTCTATGCTAACAGGGTAGCTAATGTAGCATTGTAAATGATCCAGGGAGAAAGGGGGAAATGTTGTGATTTCAGTCCGCCTGAGGCAACGATTTTCGTGGGGAAGATGAC
>NC_085864.1:51675063-51682563 GCF_034702125.1 Engraulis encrasicolus
CAACAGGACACACTTACTTCCTTTGTTGTTTTGGTAAACAAGCTTTGTTTACCGTAATTACCCTACTGTTTTGGTAAACAAGACTGGTTGTGTTTTGAGAAACAGGATACATGTGATGTTGTGATTATGTTGGTAAACAAGCGTAGTTTAATGTGTTTTGGTAATGACATATTCTGGGAAGGATGGGTGTTGTGTTGCTGACGAGATAATTGCAGAGTTTAGCACCAGGCGTCAACAGGGGACAGCCCATCATAATAAATTACGTTGCCAACATGTATACACACACACATGCACACGCTCATATGCACACACACACACGCACACACTTTCCCACTTGCAAACACACATGCAGGTCCACATGCCCACATGCC
The DNA here is from genome assembly GCF_034702125.1 of Engraulis encrasicolus. Lineage (NCBI taxonomy): Eukaryota > Metazoa > Chordata > Actinopteri > Clupeiformes > Engraulidae > Engraulis > Engraulis encrasicolus. The sequence continues at coordinate 51,675,435 of NC_085864.1, forward strand.
CACATGCACACACCAAGTGGGCAGGCACACACACACACATACACACACACACACACACACACACACACACACACACACACACACACACACAAGGCAGAGACTAATAGGACTACTGGCTCAAGATGAGGAACTGGACTTAAAGATTCCCCAGCGCATCGTTTATCATGTTGCGTTCCCAAGCTGGTACATCTCCACCCATGAGGCTCTGGATCTCCACCCAAGCACAAACTCGTATGCTTTTATCCTCTTTTTTCACAATTTCTTTTCATTTCTTTTATTCTATGTATTGGCCCCAGAGACCAGGAACTGGACTTTGAAAAGGCGATCTGCATCGCCCATCCGACTATTTATCATGTTGCATTCCCAAGCTGGTACATCTCCACCCATGGGGCTCTGCATCTCCAGTCAAACACACCCAAACTCCAAACATCTTGTATAACAATACTCCCATGAAGCCCTGCTGTGGCCAACCGGTAGGGCACTCGCCTGCCATGCGGCTGACACGAGTTCGATTCCCGGCCCGGGTCGGTAACACTTTATAATAATGTTCCTTAGTAAAGACTCAGTAAATAATTAACTAATGATGAATAAAACATTAACAAATGTTTTTATTATTAACTAAGCGTTATTAATGCTTTATAAAATATCTACAAATGATATCTGCAATATTTTACACACCTTATAACAGAGTATTTTATTCATTTACAAGCAACTTGTAAATGTTTGATAAATATAAAATATTAACATAGCATTTCCTAGTCATTTACAAGCATTTGTTTACATTTCCTAGTCATTTACAAACGTTTGTTAATGTTTTGTTCATCAATAGTTAATTATTTATTAAGTCTTTATAATGCTTTTTTGCATCCATTATTCTAAAGTGTTACCGAGGAACAGAAGAGTAATGTGAGGCGTAAGAGAAGAGAATCCAGTCCTGCATGGGAGTATTGTTTTTTTTTTAAAACGACTTTATTTGACGGGTCAGTGTGAGAGGTGGACAGGAAGCGAATTGGGAGAGAGATGGGGAGGGGTCGGCAAAGGACCCGGGGGTAACACTTTAGAATAATGGATGCAAAAAAGCATTATAAAGACTTAATAAATAATTAACTATTGATGAACAAAACATTAACAAACGTTTGTAAATGACTAGGAAATGTAAACAAATGCTTGTAAATGACTAGGAAATGCTATGTTAATATTTTATATTTATCAAACATTTACAAGTTGCTTGTAAATGAATAAAATACTCTGTTATAAGGTGTGTAAAATATTGCAGATATCATTTGTAGATATTTTATAAAGCATTAATAACGCTTAGTTAATAATAAAAACATTTGTTAATGTTTTATTCATCATTAGTTAATTATTTACTGAGTCTTTACTAAGGAACATTATTATAAAGTGTTACCTGTTCCTCTTACCCATCACACTACTCCTACTGTTACAGTTTTTCTCAATTGGTTTTGTACATTTCTCACAACAGAATAATGATTCTCAAAAATCTTTGTTCAATTGTGACTTCCTGGTGTTACCTGTGCACATGGTCAAATCAGTTTCTCATTGTTTTCGGCATATAGCAAATGCTCTCGTCCACCATGCCATGGCTGTGTACAATTCTCAGTGATTTCGTACATTATCAATTGCTTTTGTCATATCACTCAAAAAGCTTTGTCACTGAATGCATCAAACTATCTCAATCTTATCTGATAAATGTAATATAAAACTGAATTTACAACATTTCCCATCCAATCTAAACAACATTTTGCTTCAGAAAAGATCCTCAGGAGTGTACTATTCAATTGACAACAGGAGAAATTGATTTGACTAGCTTGTCCATACACTATGACACAGTGACTAACTATTCTGCTGGCGCTGATACGTTCATTGACACAAAAACTTGGTTTTGAAAGACAAATAACGGTTTTGAGCAAGAGACTCGGTTTTGCAGGTTATCCACCGTGTTTTACCATTTGTTAAAGCTGTTTTGAGAATGAATATTGTGTTTTGCAAATTGCGAGCGAGATTCGAGAAATGTACAAAACCAAATGAGAAATACTGTAACTGCTATTGCAAAGAGGGGGCCGGGGACCCCTGGTGGGGCAAGAAGGGGTGCAAGGGGGGCCATGGCAAGCTTACCCATCACACTACCGCTGTTGTTAAATGCTTTGCTATGGTAAGCCTGTTTGTCTGTGCTGGTTTTACCCCTATTGGTAAATGCTATGCTATGGTAAGCCTTTTCCTCTGTGTTGGTCGGCGTACCCCTATTGTTAAATGCTATGCTATGGTAAGCCTGTTACTCTGTGTTGGTCTATGTACCCCTATTGTTAAATGCTATGCTATGGTAAGCCTGTTACTCTGTGTTGGTCGTCGTACTCCTATTGTTAAATGCTATGCTATGGTAAGCCTGTTACTCTGTGGTGTTCGGTGTACCCCTATTGTTAAATGCTATGGTATGGTAAGCCTATTCGTCTCCCCTATTACTAAATGCTATGCTATGGTAAGCCTGTTACTCTGTGGTCTGCCTAGCCCTGTTGTTAAATGCTATGCTATGGCAAGCCTTTTCCTCTGTGTTGGTCTATGTACCCCTATTGTTAAATGCTATGCTATGGTAAGCCTGTTCCTCTGTGTTGGTCTATGTACCCCTATTGTTAAATGCTATGCTATGGTAAGCCTGTTCCTCTGTGTTGGTCTATGTACCCCTATTGTTAAATGCTATGCTATGGTAAGCCTGTTCCTCTGTGTTGGTCTATGTACCCCTATTGTTAAATGCTATGCTATGGTAAGCCTGTTCCTCTGTGTTGGTCTATGTACCCCTATTGTTAAATGCTATGCTATGGTAAGCCTGTTACTCGGTGGTGGTGGGTGTACCCCTATTGTTAAATGCTATGCTATGGTAAGCCTGTTCCTCTGTGTTGGTCGGCGTACCCCTATTGTTAAATGCTATGCTATGGTAAGCCTATTCGTCTCCCCTATTGCTAAATGCTATGCTATGGTAAGCCTGTTACTCTGTGTTGGTCTATGTACCCCTATTGTTAAATGCTATGCTATGGTAAACCTGTTCCTCTGTGTTGGTCTATGTACCCCTATTGTTAAATGCTATGCTATGGTAAGCCTGTTCCTCTGTGTTGGTCTATGTACCCCTATTGTTAAATGCTATGCTATGGTAAGCCTGTTCCTCTGTGTTGGTCGGCGTACCCCTATTGTTAAATGCTATGCTATGGTAAGCCTGTTCCTCTGTGTTGGTCGGCGTACCCCTATTGCTAAATGCTATGCTGTGGTAAGCCTATTCGTCTCCCCTATTGCTAAATGCTATGCTGTGGTAAGCCTATTCGTCTCCCCTATTGCTAAATGCTATGCTATGGTAAGCCTGTTACTCTGTGTTGGTCTATGTACCCCTATTGTTAAATGCTATGCTATGGTAAACCTGTTCCTCTGTGTTGGTCTATGTACCCCTATTGTTAAATGCTATGCTATGGTAAGCCTGTTACTCTGTGTTGGTCTATGTACCCCTATTGTTAAATGCTATGCTATGGTAAGCCTATTCGTCTCCCCTATTGCTAAATGCTATGCTGTGGTAAGCCTGTTACTCTGTGGTCTGCCTACCTGTACCTGGCCTGGGAGGCACTGCTGGTCTGGGTGTGACTGGAGTCAGCTGCGGTCTGGATCCTGAAACCGCTGGTCTGTCCAGAGGAGTACGGCCCGTCTGGGTTCGAACGACCGCTATGGATGAAGAAAATAGATACAATCATGAACAGGATAAAGCAAAATAACAAATAGCAATAAATAGTAATAAAGAAGAACTTGAACAAGGCACTAATTAATAGAAAATACCATCTGATATCACTGAAACAAACAGGAATGGCAAAATAATATTATAATCTGAATCATGTCTGGTAGATACCTAACATTGTTAGGACAACAGTTGCCGAATACTGCTCCACTGATGCACTGCACTCAACACCGACATGAAAAATATATTTAAAAAACTTGCATACCAATACAAATGTTCTAAAATATTGTAACAAATTGTATTATAGTATGGGCCATATAAGTAAGCAGCACTCATACTCATTCCATGTACAATGTTTATTATACAGTATGCTGCAGTACATGGGACGTGTATGTGTACCTTACTTTTACATCAGGAAAATGAGGAATGGACCTGTTTTATAGTAGGCCTACTATTTATAGCACTTTTATAGTGCTATTCAAGAATTGTATTGTCCAAATATCAACTATTTTATATGTTTTATTTACAGAATCTTTTCCATATGGGCATACTTGCTACCTTCCTCCCTGTACTCACTGGATCGGTCGCCTGTGGGCAGAGCAGTGCCGCTGCCTCCCGTCTGTGTGCGGCTGGGGGCCTGAGCCCTGGAGTCGGGGGTGAGAGACCCCGTGCCGCCCGGCTGCAGTGGCCTGGTCTGGGACCCGGTGGACCCGGTACCGGTACCGGCGCCAGTCTGGGAGGTGGACGAGCCTGTTGTCCCGGTCTGGGAGGTTCTTATCTGGGTGGAGAAGGAAGCCCTATCCCCAGGCTGAGGCTGAGGCCTAGTCTGTGGAGTGAAAGAGCCAGTGCTCCCAGTCTGAGAGGGCCTTGTCTGGGAGGTAGCACCACCCGTGGCCCCAGGCTGCTGAGGCCTAGTCTGGGAGATGGAGGAACCAGACCCAGCTCCAGCTCCAGCTCCGGCCCCAGCCTGAGAGGGCCTGGTCTGGGAAGAGGAAGTACCCGCGCTCCCAGGCTGCAGAGGCCTAGTCTGGGAAGAAGAGGAGCCGGTGCTGCTACCTTGTTGTGGAGTATTGGACCCGGTACTGCTGGTACCGCCCGTCCTGGTAGACCCCGAACTAGACCCCGAGCCTGAGACAGACGACCCAGAACCAGAGCTGGTTGTGACACTGGTCCGACCGCCCTGACCCACACCACCTCCTCCTCCAACCCCTCCAGACCCGACATTGGCCCCAACACCAGTTCCACTGGACCCAACGACCCCTGGCTGCTGTGGTCTGGATTGGGTTGACCCAGAACCAGCAGGTGTGCTGGGCCTCAAAACCCCACCAGTATGGGTCCACGTCGATGACGATGAAGATGATGACGATGAAAAGAATGTGGAAGACGACGAAGATCCGCTGTTAGAGGAACCCTGGGGTCGCGTTTGGGTGCGTGGGGTGACCGCAGCAGGGTCATGGGTTCGCGTCCGGGGCGTGACGTCTTCTTTGGCGACGACAGGGGGACCTCCAGTGCCGTGCAGCTCCAGGAGACGCTGGTTGAACTTCAGGTTGTTGGCAGAGTAGTGGTAACCCGGGCCCGCGGGGCAGATCTCCCTGAACTCCACTGCAGACACACACACACACACACACACACACACACACACACACACACACACACACACACACACACACACACACACACACACACACACACACACACACACACATGAACACACACACACACACACACACACACACACACACACACACACACATACACACACACACACACACACACACACACACACACACACACACACACACACACACACACACACACACACGCATTGAGTTTGTTGGACGTTGTTGGCAAAGCAGCGGTAGCCTGACCCTGCCTGACATACTGGCCTACAGTATCTCCTTACGTACGCTATGAAAAACACACACCCACATGTATGCATGGCTATAGTGTATCATCCCAACTCTTCAGGTTCTGACTACCTATGACCAGACTGCAATTTTTGACATCTAAGGCAGTGTTTCTCAAAGTGGGGCGCAAGCCCCCCTGGGGGGGGGGGGGGAAATGAAAGAAAATGAAAATGAAAATGATTTCCTGTCTCTCCAATAATCAATACATTTCAACGTTATAGCCAACATTATATAAATTATCATGAACACACGTCCCTCTTTGTTTTATCTCAATAGTCACCTTTCCTTTGGTTCTGCGCAGCGCAGCGACAGTAAAATCAGTCTGCGCGAGTACTGCTATTGCTTGGGGGGGGCTCGGAAGCATCCAGACCCTCCGAAGGGGGGAATGATGGGAAAAGTTTGAGAACCACTGATCTAAGGTATGCCCTTGGAGTCAAAATATGTAGTGCACCTCAAAGGTGCCCCCTTCTTTGACAGTTATGGTTGGGGAAAGGTCTAGGTTTAGGCCACCAAGTCAACATGTGACATGGCCTCAACATCAAAAACTGGAGTCTGGTCAAAGGTTGTCAGAAATTGACAAAATTGACTGTTTTGCGCATGCACACTGCTATCAGTACAACCTGAACTAGCGTGCTACGCCAAAAATTCGAACCTTTCATCCTGTATCTGCAAACTCTTGGATGTGTGTGTAGTCCACATACTCTTGTCCTCTATAATTGTTATCAGAAGAGCCTGTAACTATCTGGACTCATCTGAAGACACGGCCCAATCAGATCATCATGCCGTTACCAAGAGACACTGATAACAACATTGGACAATCTGTTATGACCATGAGTCCACTCATCACATACAATACACAGGCTCATATGCGCGCACGGACGCACGAACACACACACACACACACACACACACACACACACACACACACACACACACACACACACACACACACACACACACACACACACACAGACACATACGCACACACACCACAAACACACACACACACCTGATACAAAAATAAGGGCAGGGAACACTTGCATGCCCATGCACATGCACATACAAAAACACACAGACACGTCTCTCTCTCTTTCTCTCTCTGTCTCTCTCTCTCTCTCGCTCCTGTCCTTCTCTCTCTCTCTCTCTCTCTCTTTCTCTCTCTCTCTCTCTCTCTCTCTCTCTCTCTCTCTCTCTCACACACACACACACACACACACACACACTCCTCCTACCTGATCCAAAGTATGGGCACGCTTCACACTTCCTCCCCCAGGCCTTGCCCACGCGGCTGCAGCAGCAGATCTGCTTGGTGATGTTCTTGAGGATGGGCAGCGTACACACGCCCGACGCCAGGATGCGGAAACACTGGTCCTTCTGCTCCGAGATGACCTTCTGGGCTGCGGAGGGCAGGGGGTCAGAGGTCAAAGGTCAAAGGTCTTGTTATGTTGAAGGTCATGGTAAGGTGAGGCGAATGTATGTGTGTGTGTGTGTG
>NC_085864.1:51702563-51707563 GCF_034702125.1 Engraulis encrasicolus
ATCAAGCCTCCACGCACTGATGAAGGCTTGATAGCCGAAATGCGTTTGCTTTTGGACATGGTGATAATATAAATAAATAATGAGACTTGGTTTGTGAGTGCGGATTCTTCTTTCAGATATGGCTGCAGCCACCTTCCAGGGGACCCCTGATGGGCCAAAAGCCAAATCAGTTTTAAATCTTGTTAACACGCCTCTCCACAGCTGGCCGACATGTTATCCTGAATTCCTATAGCTTGTAATTGTGACACTGCCTATGTAATTCTGGCCAAGGGGTCTCCACAGCAACCTGTAGCCTAGGGCCTCGGGCTATCTTAATCCGACCCTGCATAAAAGCACAGGCATCAATAATATAAGGACATGCAGACAGGGCCGCTGACAGCTTTGGCCGGGCCCAGGACAGAGTCATCTGAAAGGGCCCCCCACCCAATAAATACAATGTAATGAGAACCCAATTCTGGGCCCCCTCTGTCTCTGGGCCTGGGACAACTGTCCCCTTTGTCCCCCTTGTCGGCTTCCCTGCGTGCAGAGACAGTGACCAGCCAAGACCTGAGAGTAGTTGAGACAGAGAGAGTAGAGAGAGAGAGGTTCCATTGGCCCATTGTTTCCGGGTTCTATTATTGCAAGGGGGAGGGGGGAAAATCCCCCTTTAGGCAGACCTAGGCAGACCTAAGGACTGTTCTATTCAATGCTAGGAGCATTATGACACGCCCTTTTAGGCAGACCGGAACCTGGTCACAGTAGGTGCCCATAGAAACCTATTATGTTGGCATATCTCTATACTTAAAGAATCTCTGGTTGAGAGGTCTTGGGACACCTACCCAGGAAACACTGGTTGTATCTCAAAGTCATCTTTGTATCTCAAACTCTGGCCTTTTTAGGATGTGAAACGCCCAGTGATTGGATACTCTTTGGTGAACTCAGCGGAGTATCCAATCACTGGCCGTTTCACAACCTACAGTAGCAAGGCCAGGATCCTTGACTATGAGATACAGCCTCTGTCTAGGCCCGGTTATATTGGAACATTCTGTCTCTGTCTGGATGTAAAATAAAAAGAAAAAAGTCTGCTTCAACCAGGATTTTTTGCACACACTTTTTTTCTGTGACGTCTCAGGTTTCAGGATCTGATTTAGTACACCCTGACCTGTTAGAGTACTGAGAGCCTTACCATTGCGGACCTCCTTGAAGCAGCACTTGAAGCCATTAGACCAGGGGTGTCAAACTCAAATTGACCGAGGGCCAAAATCAAAATCTGGTACGAAGTCGCGGGCCGACCTCAACATTTTTTTTTTTTTTTTAATTGACTAAATTACTGCAAGCATTTCACATACACTCTTTCCCATCATATTTGTAAGTTAAAATGTGTCTGCACATCCTGTGAGACAGCAAATGTCATGTTCAAGTCGTTAAGCTGTACATTAATGGTGTATGTGGACCAACTGTAATAGACATTTGAAATGATCTTGCGGGCCAAATAAAATGGCTCCGCGGGCCAAATTTGCCCCCCAGGCCTGAGTTTGACATCCCTGCATTAGACAGTACTATAACCTTAACCTATCTCGTTACAATACTAGAATCCTCACCTATCCCATTAACTTGAAGAGTCACATGACCTGTTGCTGTACAAGAACATTACTTGCTACATTACACTTAGATGATGCTTTTTATCCAAAGGGACTTAGAGTTATTAGCAGTACAGGGTATTGGTTACAGTCCCTGGAGCAGTGGGGAGTTAGCTGCCTTGCTCAAGGGCACCTCCACCATGGAGTGAGATAGGGAGTGAAAGGGCGGGATTTGAGCCTGGAACCCTCTGATCTGAAGTCCATCTCCTTAACCACTAGGTCAAATGACTGCCCCTGTCCCTGCATTACAGTTACACATGCCATTACCGTTCCAATTTTACATCTCTCATCAGCTTCACCAGAGAGAGTAGAGAGAGAGAGGTTCCATTGGCCCATTGTTTCCAGGTTCTATTATTGCAAGGGCGAGGGGGAGGGGGAGGGGGGGGATCCCCCTTTAGGCAGACCTAGGCAGACCTAAGGACTGTTCTATTCAATGCTAGGAGTATTATGACACGCCCCTTTAGGCAGACCGGAACCTGGTCATGTTAGCTGCCCATAGCAACCTATTACATTGGCATATCTCTATATACTTAAAGAATCTCTGGCTTCACTATCCCTATCAGCATCAAGTTGTTTGCCGTTTGTGCGCAAGCTAGTAGTCTATGCTTACCTGTCCATTGCGGACCTCCCGGAAGCAGTACTTGAAGCCGGACGCCTCGGTGTAGGTGGAGTCTCCTCCGCGGATGGTCTGGGCGCGCACCTGCGCTGGGGGCGGGGCCTCTGCCCTCTCACCTGGCAGCACACCTGAGCGGGCCCCCGAGAGTCCGGCGGGCCAGGTAACGGTCTCCACACGCATAGAGGAAGAGGAAGAGGAGGAGGAGGAGGAGGAGGAGGAGGAAGAGGAGGAAGGGCCGTAGCCCACCTTCAGCACCTGGTGTATTTTCACACTGGCCTCTGGGGGGTGCTGTACTCGCACCTTCACCATGCCAGCTCCTGGGTGGACAACACACACACACACACACACACACACACACACACACACACACACACACACACACACACACACACACACACACACACACACACACACACACACACACACACACACACACACACACACATTAAAGATGGTATTCCCAAAAATGTGACAAACAAAAATGTGACATGGCACACACACACACACACACACACACGCGCGCGCGCGCACGCACACGCACACGCACACGCACACGCACACGCACACACACACACACACACACACACACACACACACACACACACACTCACTCTCTCTCTCACACTCAATCCCTTTCTCTTTCACTCAAATTATAGTTTTTGTTTTTGCACATCCCTCAACCATCCCTGCTTTTTCTCTGAGCTTTCCATACAACATTACAGGTAGGCTATACCAGTGTTTCTCAACAGGGGTGCCGGGGCACCCTGGGGTGCTGCGGGCCACCCTTAGGGGTGCCGCGGAAACGTGGCTGATGAAAAATTATGTAACACAATACATATTTGTCTCAATTGATAAGTGAATGCTAGTCAGTGGAATCTTTCATCTGCCATTTACACACAATAAAGTAAATATCGCCCTAGTCGGCTGCAACTTCGAACGTAGGTCATGCGACGTCTCCAAATTTGTTACTTTTCAAAGCTTGTGTGGCATCGGATGCGATGCCTTGTTACGGTTTGTTGGTTTGGGGTGCTTTGAGAACTTTCATGAATTGAAAGGGTGCCTTGCCTAAAAAAGGTTGATACTATGTGTCACATCAATTTTACCATCCCTTATACATATACAAAAACAAACCCCTGGTATAGACCAGAGTAATCCCATTCCTGCTGCTGGAGACCCGATCCCTTTTTACATCTTGCATCAGTTTCATTATACCTGCTCTTGTCAGAGACAAGGCAACGTTGTTTATTTGCCATTGGCGCACAAAGTAGTAGTGCACATTGGAACTCTTGATATATAGACCATGTGGATAGTCTTACATCAAATCCTAGTTCCAAATCTCATTCCAGTTCCAATCTTACATTCCGACTCACCTGAGCATTCCAAAAGGCATTCTCCCAAAAGGCATCAGACTCCCACAAGCCTACTCTAACTCGCAGCCCCGTGCCAACTCCAGCTCACCTTGTGTTCCACTTCTCTGACTTCAACATTCCATATTCATATTCTCATTCCAACTCACCTGAGCATTCCAAAAGGCATTAGACTCGCTCTAGATTATTCTAAAACTCACATCCCCCTGCCAACTCCCCCTCACCTCGTGTTCCAGTTCTATGACATCAACATTCCATATTTATATTCTCATGCCAGCTCGCATTCCAGCCCCCATTTTCAGGTCAAAGTGAGATTCTACTGTTCACTGTAAAAATTCAAAAAGGCTGAAATGTGCACCGTAGAGACAGAGAAGGGTGTCTTGGGAAGAACAAAGACCCATTCAAGGAGGAGGTAATGGAGGCAATGAATGCATCTTAATATGCGACCTTGCCTCCTCCACTTGCCTCCTCCACTTGCTTCTCGTCATGATGACATCACTGACAACAGCATTATATTTCAATATCTTGCAAAGGCTCAATTGTAGAGTCTTTGTCTCATTTGTAATTGGGATGGTGAATGAAAAACAGGCCCTAAAAAGTTGTTGTGGCTAGGCTGACAGCTGGGAAACTTTATCGTTTTCTCCACGGAGGAGGGGCCAGGAGGCGGGACGAGGAGACAAGCACAAGTGGAGGAGGCAAGGTCGCATATTAAGACGCACTCTGTGTCAAAGCCTTTTAGCCCTTTACCACCTCTGGAGCAGCACAGATGCAATTCTTTTCCTCTTTTAATCAAGTGCACAACACAGTCCCGAAACGTTAGTCCCTACTGTGTGTGGTAAACTTGATTAAAAGAAGGAAATAATTGCATCTGTGCTGTTCTGGTGTCTTCTGCCCACGGAGACAGCGGAGGGTACCTTTGGGAGTACAAAGAGGCTTTGTTTCTCCTTTGGCAAGCTCAAGGAGGTAACGTCAAAGATACTTTTAGCCTTTTAATTTTAGGTGTCTCTTAGTGTCCTTCCTTTGAAGTGCATAAGCACTGATCATGGGTCCACTAAAAAGGAAACATCACATGCAGTTTGGTTTGTAGTAGAGATGCACCGGATCCTGATTTTTAGGATCCTGCCGGATACCGGATCCACTGCTAAAGATCCTGCCGGATCCGGAACCGGATACCGGATCCTACGAAAGGGTTGAAACATATAGCCTACTCACACACGTGGGCCCTTTTAATCACGTTGTCTCAAACTATTTTGACTGAAAAGCCTCGGCTGCCGAATCCTGGATCCTGGAACCGGATGCGGATCCTGGAACCGGATCCGGATCCTGTGAAAAACCCTATTATCCTGCCGTATCCGGTGCATCTCTAGTTTGTAGACATATTTATCAGTATCCTGGGAA
>NC_085864.1:51717563-51722563 GCF_034702125.1 Engraulis encrasicolus
AGACTGCGCGAGAGAAGGAGCTCTGTGTGTGTGTGTGTGTGTGTGTGTGTGTGTGTGTGTGTGTGTTTTTGTGTCTGTGAGAGAAAGCGCTCCGTGTGTCTGTGAGTGTGAGTGTGTGTGTGTGTGTGTGTTTGTGTGAGAGAGTGTGCAAGAGAAGGATCTCTGTGTTTGTGTGTGTGAGGAGCGCTCTGTGTGCGTGGTGCTTCCATTATGAAGTCTTTCTTTAAACTGCTGCTATGTGTGTGTGTCTGTGAGAGAGAGAGAGCGAGCGCTCTGTGTGTGTGTGTGTGTGTGTGTATGTGAGAGAGAGAGCGAGAGAGCGCTCTATGTTTGAGTGTGTGTGTGTGTGAGCGAGAGAGCTCTCTATGTGTGTGTGAGAGAAAGAGAGCAAGACAGAAGGAGCTCTATGTGTGTGTGTGTGTGTGTGTGTGTGTGTGTGTGTGTGTGTGTGTGTGTGTGTGCGCGTGTGTTTGGGAGAGAGAGAGGGAGCTCTATGTGTGAGAGAGAGAGAGAGGAGCGCTCTGTGTGTGTGGTGCTTCTATTATGGACTGTGAATTAATCTCTAAACTTCCTGTTCAGTTTGAGCAGGAGTTGGTTCTCAAAGTTCACTGCGTTCATCCTGGCGCGCTTTGGGGTGAAGAGCAGGCCGGCACAGCTGAAAAGCCTTTCACAGGCAGCTGACGCAGGCAGACCTGTGTTGAGTTTGAGGGCGAGTTTCTTGATGTGTGGAAATGAGTGGAGAAGATCGGTCTTACTTGATGTACAGGCAAGGTACCCATCCAGCTCCCCTGTGCCTTGGGATCTTCTGACCTTCATGGATGTGAAGTCCTCCTCGTCATCAGATTAATGTTCCCCAGCGACTTCTTCCACCTCTGCCATCCGGTCTAGGTGCTGTCTCACATAGGTCAGGCCTGTTGAGAGCCAAACACACAGCATGCACGTATTAAGTATTTCTGACATGTTTTGATTAATTACGGAAGAGGAGTTCATACAAATGTAGAAATCACAATACACCACCCATGCTTCTACCTAGATTCTTATACCTGGGTAAAGACCGATTATAACCCCACCCCAACAATCAGGAACAACCTTTCTGCACTAGGAATCTGCACTCTGCACTAGCACAATTACTGTGCTACACCAGTACTCCAAGTGAGAGTGAGATAGAAAGAGAAAGAGAGAGAGAGATTACAAGTGGAGCGCGGCCACACATAGTGAGCAACTTGTGATTCCCCCATCTTTCTTTCAATGGATACTTGACCCTGACTTTTTTTCTCTGGACTATGCACAGTGACTTCTGACACTCCTGGACACTTGTTTCACATTATTTTTTGGCTGCTCTGTGCCGCTTAGCCAAGGCACATGTGATAAATCATACTTCTCATCACCAACCACAGCTGTGGGTGTGTGTCTGTGTGCGCGTGTGGGAGAGAGAGAGATATTATACCTGCTTCAATGACATCGGCACTGTCAGTCCAGTTAGTCTTGAATTTAGGCAGGAGGATGGCAGCAGCAATGAGCTCTGGGTCCTCCATCATCTCACCAAAGCGTCTGGAGACACAATCTTGAATCGCTCTGATGAGTGGCAGGCAAATTTTTGTGGAGCTTTTCAGATTGTTGAGCTTTGTGGACAGCTGGAAGATCACTGGGAGGAGCCACCCCATGTGCGTGTTGGTGTCTGACTGCAAGACTTTCAACGCCTTTACCAAAGGTTTCATCACCTCGCGATACTCTCTGAGAAAAGCGATTTCTGCAGGACTCAACCTGTATGACATCAGAGCAAATAAAAGTTGAATAAAAGTTTAGTGTGGAAATGTACTATTAATTAAAAAGATGATTCATTTCATATTAAATATCACAATACATTTAGCAGATGTTTATTATATTCAAATAATGATTAAAATGTGCATTAAAAATGGTACTTTTAAAAACTCACATTTTTACTCTGAATTCTTCGCAGACATTTCGGATCGCCACCTCCCCCTTGTCGTCTATGATCCGCAGCAGTCGCTCAATGGCCATGTAAGTGGAGTTCCACCGGGTCTGATTTGGTCTTATCAGCTGAAGCTGGCACTGATCTTGCACAACTTGTGCGGCCACGTATGACCGGACCGTCTTGTTCCACAACCCTTGGCATTTCGCGAAGGATGAGCGAGATAATCTTTTGTAGGTGTCATTACTTTCTTCTGCCTTAATTGCATCAGTTGTTGCCACGAGGTTCAGCAGATGGCGCGCACACCTTTGGTGTGGAGGAAGTTGAAATTCCAGGCGATAGTCTTCTTCCAAAATGGTGAATGCGTCTACCAGGCCATTGGTATCATCCGGTTCTTCACATTCTGGGTCGGAGTCCTCCTGGCTGTGTTCCCCAAAGACACTGAAAGCTTTGATGAAGTTAGACCCACTGTCGGTAGTTGTCCTCACAACTTTCCCTCTGATCTTATACAAGTATTGACAGTGGATCCGATCAATGGCAGCAGCCAAGATGTCAAATGTGTGGGAGCCCTTCAACCGTTTGCATGCCAGTACAGCAGACTGCCTCTCCAGGGTGTGCTCCTCTATCCAATGGACTGTCATTCCTAGGAAACCTTGTTGGAGCGCCGTCCAACAGTCGGTGGTGGTACCAACATAACCGACCTTGGTGAGGTGTGACACCAGGTTGCTCTTCATGTGATTTGCGGCTTCCTGGTTTCTGGTGCGAAGAGTCGGTCTTGACGGGACATGGCATTGAGGATTGAGGGTGGTTACGAGGTCCTTGAATGCTTTCTGCTCTACCACGGGAAACGGATGATGCCCATCGCAAATAAACGCCATCACAGGCTGGTCGATCTTTGCCTGTGGCACACGTCTGCCTACACCAGCTGCCATCATCTCGTCCAATTTCACTTGCTTGGCCACTACCACTTCTTGAGCCTCTGATGCCCGTTTTCGTGTTGCCACACTGTCAACGAAGGCCTTCATTTTGGACGGATGTTTCCTCTGAAAACAGACAAGTACACAAATATTTTCATTGGTATGTGAATAAATATCTTCATTTAATACTTGGCATTTCAACTATTTATTATATGCAGACATGTTTTCAGTACACTACATAATTTGTGCATCTGAATGACAATTTTGGTCACAAAACATGTTAAGTACCTACAAACAACATGAACCACTGTCATTTAAATAATGACAATGCAATGTGTCTTGATCTAATAAATAATAAAAGAACATTTCACTTTAAACAGTTGTTGAGGCCTGCTTAATTCATTTTGAAGATAATAATGGAAAGAGATTTAGGTCTTCCACTTTTTTTTAATGAAACAGGGAAGAAAGTGTCTGTCTATCAAAATAGTACATCATATCAAGGAGAATTAAATACAATGTTTTCGCTGACTGCATTTCTCAACAGCTCTAAGGAAAGCCATAGTAAAGCAACAGCAAGATAATTTCTATGCCATTAGTTCTTTAGTGCCATCTGTTAGTCCGGACTGGTAGCAATGACTGTCTCACTTCACTTTTCAAAATGGCAGTTAAACCCGCGGGAACGATAATGCACGTTCCATGATTGAGCGGCGTTGTACACTTTACCTTAAGCTAGAAGTAGCAACATGTCTTGCACTGGCTAATCATCGTTGTGTGCTGTGTTTAACGGACTCCAAATGGCAGAGTGGAGTAGTAAACTAGAGCGGGATCACCTGTCATAGTATGCTTCAGGTAAAATGTGTTGCCGAATGTAATAAGGGAATGTTTCCTCGTCCAATACGGCCTCGAAATATGACCCAATAGATTACCATGCCTTCTACACCGCCCTGACTTTTAAAAATCATTAGGTATTATGCAAGAAATACGATAGTCAAATGTAGCGCTGAAATCTTGTAGCTTGCCTGATTGCACCAACAGAGGTAGAGCGTAAGCCCAATGTCACTGCGAGGAAGGCGGTTGGGTTCACTACCGAAATCGTAGTTGGCATTGGCAATGACAGTTGACACCTTACTGTATTGTTTACATATCTGCGGCTGTCGATTGAAACATTGGGGCTCAGTCCCTTGTTTTGTTTAATATGCTTTCTGGCCTGATTTGGGAGGTCGGATAACGGCAGGTTAGCAAGTGAACGCGCCCGTATTAATATAGCTAACTGAATAAGCATGTTAGTTGGCATAGTTCTTCTAGCTAATTGCCTTCACAGTGCCAACAGGTTGCTACTTCAATATTATATTTAGCAGTACCATACACAGTTTTCGGGATATGGCTAGCTTGTTGTAAGTTTAAACCTGGAAAGGCAACGAGAAACATGACTTACCTCAACGTGCTTTCGAAGATTAGACGTAGAGTTCTTGTAAGCAGAAATGTTACGCTCCTTCGGCAGGCACAGTTTACATCGCATGAGATAACTGTCATCTCGTCTCTCAATGAAATGGAACAAGTCTCCAAGATAGGGCCAGGGGTGCTCTGGGTTAGAGGAGAGTGAATCTTCATCCTCAGCCTCGATGTCAGCCATCATTGTTGACGTTGAGTGAGAGCAGGGTGAGAGACAAGTCGCACGCGCCAACTCTTTATAAACTACCGGTATATAAACTAGAGCTGCCGGCGCATGGGCACAACGCTCAGCAATGCTGAGTCAGCATCCTCCTTATCAGAACGGGATAATAATATAATATTATAATAAAAAGTACTCAGTAACGCTTGTGCTGTAACATGTACCGAAGTACATTACTCGAAAGAAAATGTACTTAAGTAAAAGTAAAATTACAAATTTTAAAAAGTAGTTTAAAAAGTGCAGGTACACAAAAAAGCTACTCAATTACAGTAACGCGAGTAAAGTAATTCGTTACTTTCCACCTCTGATTATTTATTAAGTCTTTATAATGCTTTTTTGCATCCACTATTCTAAAGTGTTACCATGGCACTCATTTAAATATAGAATATATGAAGAGATGTGAAAAGACAAATGAACTCTTGATTTGAACCCTCGTTCTCCGATTTCTGGATTATTAAAACCTGTTTAGCATTCAGGC
>NC_085864.1:51727563-51732563 GCF_034702125.1 Engraulis encrasicolus
ATAGGCTACATTCAGCGGTCAAGACAACGCAAGGTAAGGACACCGGGATATTGGTCCCTATAATTGACACAGTTGTCAACCGTGGATGTTGTTCAGTGATCCTTGGTCGCTGCCTATTCGTGTTTGCTGCGGTACTACTAATAACACAAACATTTGGATTGTATTTTCAAGTGCGTGATGGATGCAATACGAAAAAAAATCAGTCGGGGAGACCCCCCTTGGCTTGGTTACAGAATTCTGGCTTACCAATATAACATCCCCCCAACCCCACTGTGCCTGCTCATTCGTTTCTCAGCCTTGAGTTTCTGAACTGTAGGCTACGCCTATTGTTTTACGAGTCAATATTTCGTTTTGCACAAATGGAGCACCCTCGGTTAGATTCTCAAAGTGGTTGGAAAGATTAGACCATTCTTTATTTGTGATTGGCAATGCAGATCATGATTTTCGTGGTAGGGTAAAAAAAAAAACCTGATTGGGCCATATAGGCCTACTGTCATTTGAGATGAGCCTACTGAATGGAATGGACTATATTTTCCCAGGTCTTTCTTCATAAAGTTTCATAAAATGAACTGGATGGACTAGTTATCATAATACCTAGATTGCATTTCCTCACTGAAAAAATGCTGGTGTATGCGTGCTCTTAATGCATTCATTGCCCTTCATGCATGTGTTGCCCTGCATAGCCACAACACTGTCTTAGGTGACTTGTTTGTTTCATTATGTTTCCATGTGACATGATGTTGTATTGGTAGGCTACAGTATGTGACAATGACCAAAAATCCAAAAATGGTCTGGCCCATCCGAAACAGAAATTCTGGCGCCGTGGCTGCCCCGTCAGGAGCCCCCCCCCCCCCCCAAAAAAACCCTCGGGCCCCGACAACCCCTTTGCCTAGGGCCCCCAAAATCCTAGAAATGGGCCTGTTTGAGGCTGTGGGGCAGTGGTGGCTCCGGTGGTAGAGGTGCCTGGTCAGCAACCAGAGTTGCTCCTGGTGGCAGGGTGGTGTGTGGCAGTCAAAGCCACCAGTGTGTGCATGGTTGAATGTGAGGCATACAATGTAATGCACGTTGAGTGCTTGAAGGAGTGGAAAGGCACTATACAAATGCAGTCCATAACACTTGTGCAGCCAGGTAACCATTTGTGCGGGTAACTACTGAGTAAAGGTCTTCAGGCCTGCCTGTATTCCTCCCCTCTTCTAATGTCCCTGTGGTCTTACAATACTCCGTCTTCACAAGGCTGTTTTCAACCAGTGTTGCCAGATTGGGCTGGAAATCATCAGTCTCATCTGGCAACCCTGTTTTCAACTCACTTACAGTTAAATCTCTCTATCCATCTCTCTTTCCGCTCCTCCACTCTTTTAATCTTTCTATCCAACTTCCACTCTTCCTTTGCCTTATCTCTCTACCCATCTCTTACCCGCTCCATGTCTTTCTTCCCCTCTTCCTTTCCTCTCTCCTCTCCCTATCCATTTCATCAACTCCCTCCCTCTCGCTCTCCTATGTCTATCGAACTTCTTCATTCGCATCTAATCTTCTCTTCACCCCTCTGTATCTTTCTCTTTCTTCCTCTCTTCCTCTCCTCTCTCTCCCACTTCATTTCATCATCCCCTCTCTCTCCCTCTCCTCCACTACTCTGCACTCTACCCCCTCATCTTGGCACAGTCTATAAGAGTATCTCTCTGTCTGTCCACTCCTCCACTCTTTCAACCTCTGTCTATTTTAACTTCTTGCTTCGTCTACCTTTCTCTTACCCCCTCCATGTCTTTCTCCCTCTTGCTGTCTTCCTCTCCTCTCTCTCCCTATCCATTTCATCACCCCCTCTCTTTCTCCTCCACTACTCAACCTCTGTCTACATAACTTCTTCCTTTGCCTTCGCCTACTCTTCTTTTGCCCCCTCCATGTCTTTCTCTCTCTTGCTGTCTTCCTTTCCTCTCTCCCCCCGTCCATTTCATCACCCGCCCTCCTTCTCTCCTCTGTCTATCTAACGTCTTCCTTAGCATCTACGCTTCTCTTCAGCTCTCTGTCTTTCTTCCTCTTGCTGTCCTCCTCTCCTCTCTCTCCCCTTGTCTCTCTCTCTCTCTCCTCCACTACTCCACTCCCCCTCTCCATCTTGGCACAGTCTATAAGAGTATCTCTCTGCACTGCTCTGTGCTGTGCTGCCTGGGTGTGTTTCATGTTTATTTTCTGTGATTTCATTAGGGGCTCACCACATGCTTTCCATATCACATGCGAACGCAACCCGCTCCAATTCTCCACTACTCCAAAAACCCTGCCAACAGGAGTGGGGGCAAAGAGGTTAGTTGTCCGGGGCTCAGGGAGAGAGAGGCCCCAGAATTTCAAAACATGTGAATAAATTCACAGATCCTCATTACATCGTATGTATTGAACAGGGGGCCCTTTCAGATGAGTTTGTCCTCCTGGGCCCTGTCAAAGCTAACAAAGAAGCCCTGCCTATAACACTACGTCGCTTGAACTGAGAGCTGTACCCGTACAGAGGGGAAAGAAAGAGAGACACAGAAACGGGGGGAGCAGAAGAAAGATAGAAAGAAGAGGAGAAACTATTTAGAAGCCATGGCTGTGGCTGGAACAGGGGAAAGAGGAAAAAGGGAAAGAGAAGAGGAGAAAGAGAAAGAGAGGAGGAGAAAGGGGAAGACAGAGAGAAGGAAAAGACAGAAAAAGGAGAGGGGGAGTGCAGGTTAGGGAGAGAGAAGGAAAAGAGAGAGAAGCAAAGCACGCGAGGGAGAAAGTGGGACAGTGAGAGTGGGCGGAGGAGGGATGTAGGGGGAGAAAGAGAGAAAGAGAGCATTGTCCTTTTCTGACATCAGGCACACCCCCACACCTCATAAAACATTACAGTTTACAACACGACATTAGCAAACAAGACAAGTGTGCTTGAGCAGAAGCATAAGCTGAACCGACAGAGAGAGAAACAAAGAGAAGCAAAGAGCACGGAGAAGAAGGTAGAGAGGAACTGAGGGGGATAGTCAGAGAAAGAAAGAAAGAAAGAAAGAAAGAAAGAAAGAAAGAAAGAAAGAAAGAAAGAAAGAAAGAAAGAAAGAAAGAAAGAAAGAAAGAAAGAAAGAAAGAAAGAAAGAAAGAAAGGAAGGAAGAAAGAGAGAGAGAGAAAGAGACACAGCGAGAGTAGAAAAGACGAAGGAGAGAGAAGGAGCACAGAAAAGAAGATAGAGAGAGAGAGAGAGAGAGAGAGAGAGAGAGAGAGAGAGAGAGAGAGAGAGAGAGAAAGAAAGAGAGATGTTGTGAAAGACAGGAGATGTTCCAGGTGTTTGTCTGTACAGCATTATCTACATGCTCATCTCCAAAGCACTCGAGTGCTAAACTGTGCTATGCTAACATACTATTCTAAACTAAACTTCGATCAGGTAATCTATGTAAAGCTACAAATATGTAGGCTAATCTATGCAACGGTAAGATAAGCTTAACTATACTAAACTAAGCTAAGATCAAATAAGCGCCTAACAGTTGTCCACAGCTCCATTAAAAAAAAACCCACATTGATCTGTCAAAAATGGTCACATCTTTACATGACTGCTAGTTAACAGCATACACACACATATGCAGACATGCACGCACGCATGCACGCACGCACGCAGGCACGCACATACACACACACTCACACACACTCACACACACACACACACACACCATAGATGACCTCACCTCCACCCCCTCCCCAAACGCACACACACACACTCTCTCTCACACACACACACACACACACACACACACACACACACACACACACACACACACACACACACACACACACACACACACACACACACACACACACACACACACACACACACACACACACACACACACACACCACCCAGCTTATCAGTGAGAGTGCCCTATATAAACCGGACGGGCCCCAAAGAGGCAAAAACATCCATCACTGTAGACTAGTGGCCTTTCCCTGGGGAACCCCGGCCTGATTACATGGGTCAAAGTCAGGGTGTGACAGACTAGTGTGTGTGTGTGTGTGTGTGTGTGTGTGTGTGTGTGTGTGTGTGTGTGTGTGTGTGTGTGTGTGTGTGTGTGTGTGTGTGTGTGTGTGTGTGTGTGTGTGTGTGTGTGCGTGTGTGTGTGTGTGTGTGTGTGTGTGTGTGTGTGTCTGCCGTATGTGTCTGCTGTGGGTGTTGGTGGTTCCCCTGTCAGGTCAGGATATGTGTCTAGGCACGGCAGGGTTCCTTCCTGGTTTGATCAGCAATGGGGACGTGCGATTGGACGAAATCATGAAGCCATTGTTCCGCATGGCACACAACAGGAAGGCACTTTTCATATAGCCAAGTTCATGCCCTCTCTTTCTCTCTCTCCCTCTCTCTCTCTCTCTCTCAAAGACACAAACACACACACCTACTGTAACATTAACTTCTAACAATCTCTAGAATGTTAGAGAGGGAGACAAGGGATTGGGCCTATTTCAACAGCATGGGAAATTTACGTACAAAGGCACACACCATGGGGGCCGCTAGGGGGGGGGGGAAAGGGGTACAGATTCTAAGGGCCCAAGCACTGATAGGGGCCCTTAAGGGGGCACAAGCACTCAGAGGGGCCCTTAAGGGGGCCCAAAATTCGAATCTTTCATGGAGCCCAACATTTCTGGAAGCGCCCCTGCACACACATCTCACACACACATTACAAGGCATTGCGGTGGGGATGGGATTGGAGAGGGAGACAGTGGAAATGGGGAGATTTCTGTATTAGATGGGAAATTATGCTGATGATGCTGGGAATGGGGAGATTTCTGGGGTTCATTTCTTGATAGGATTGTTGCTAACTAAATTAGCAACTTAAAGGTGTACTGTGTAAGATTGTGGCCAAAGTTGGTACTGTGACTATGCTGCTAATTCTATTGCCAAATTTGATTTAATGAATATTTAAAAAGTAGCAGACTAATATTTACTAGTATGACCAAAATACAGTACATTGTTTAGCTAAAAAGGTGTATTTCTGGAAATTAAAAATGGCAGACCATGGAG
>NC_085864.1:51747563-51750063 GCF_034702125.1 Engraulis encrasicolus
AAAATACACTGCACTCACACACTCACACACTCACACACACATGCAGCCGTAAGAGTCCCTGCACTGCACTCTCACACTACACACACACAGCCGTCAGTGCCTGTTCACACACACTACACTCCACACACACATAGATGTGTGCAAGTCACAAGAGTCTTTCTTTTCTTTCGCAGTTCCGTGGTAGTCTGCTTCACCAGAAGTCAAAACACACACATGCACGGTGAGATGGATGGATGTGTGCAGCAGCAAAGAGTTCCACGAAAGTCCTGCAAGATTCTTCTTGCTTAGACACACACCCACACACGGAGTTGTGCGCAGCTAAAATCTGCATACACACACAAACACACAAACGAGTAGGAGTGAAGCCGCAAGAATCCTAGTAGTCTTCTGCACACGTGTTGTAGAGTGCATCCAAAACAGTCTTGCAAGAGTTCCTCGAAAAACACACAGTCCGAACACAGTCTGCACAAACACATGAACGAGAGCAGCTGCAAGAGTATCTGAATCCCAGAGTCCCAGAATAGTAGAGTACAGTTCCGAGTAACGTAATGCACTCTGTGCACACTCTGCACACACACAGAAACACACACAGAAGTGCGCGAGTGCGCGAGTGCTGCAAGACTGTGTGAATCCCAGTCCAGAGTAACGTACGGTAATGCACTCTGCACACACACACACAGAAACACTCAAACAAACACGCACTGAAGTGCACGAGTGCTCCTGCAAGAATCCAATAAGATGTTGAATGTTCCTGTCACACTGTTTTAAGTCATCCACGTGTAGCAGTAAAAAAATGTAAAGCAAGAGTCATCCACGTGTAGCAGTAAGTAACGTCAAGCAGTAAAAACGTCCACCTCCACCTCTCCTCTCTCTCTCTCACACACACACTCTGGGTCACACTGCACACGTGTAGCGCAGCGCAGTGCAGAGCAGAGCAGAGCAGAGTAACGTAATGCAAGCAGCACGCTCAGAAACAGATGGTTATGAGTAGAACACGGTGGGGAGAGAGGAAGAGAGAGAGAGCGAGAGAGAGAGAGAGAGAGTGAGAGAGAGAGAGAGAGAGAGACAAAGAGAGAGAGGGAGAGAGAGAGAGAGAGAGAGAGAGAGGAGAGGAGAGATACAGGGATAGAGAGTAGAGAGAGAGAGAGAGAGAGAGAGAGAGAGAGAGATAGAGAGAGAGAGAGAGGAAGAGAGAGATAGAGAGAGAGAGAGAGAGAGGAAGAGAGAGAGGGAGAGAGAGAGAGAGACTGAAGGGGAAAAGACGGGGAAAAAAGGAAAGAAAAAAAAGAAAAACAAGAAAGTGCTCTCGGAGAGGAGAGAGAGAGAGCTGGCTCTCTCCTTTCCTCCTCCTCGCACTGTTTTTCCTTTCTCTCCCCTTCCTGACCTTCTCTCTCTCTCTTTCTCTCTCTCTCTCGCCTACACCCTCTCTCTCTCTCTCTCTCTCTCTCTCTCTCTCTCTCTCTCTCGCCCTCACCCTCCCTCTCTCTCTCTCTCTCTCTCTCTCTCTCTCTCTCTCTCCCTCTCCCTCTCTCTCCTCTTTTGGTTTAGTGACAAGTGAAAGGTTGCAAGCACAGGAATTACACAAAACCAGAAGGGGGAAAGTGAAAAAAGAAACAGAAGAAAGAATGCTCCCTCTCTTCCTCTCTTCCTCTCTTCCTCTCTTCCTTTCTTTCTCTCTTCCTCTCATCCTTTTTTCCTCTGTTCCTTTCTTCCTCTCTTCCTTGCTGGTCTGCACATGACTGCCAAAGCTATGAAATTACCTAAGCATTGAAGACAGGTAAAGTGTGTGTGTGTGTGTGTGTGTGTGTGTGTGTGTGTGTGTGTGTGTGTGTGTGTGTGTGTGTGTGTGTGTGTGTGTGTGTGTGTGTGTGTGTGTGTGTGTGTGTGTGTGTGTGTGTGTGTGTAAGCAAATCTAAGCAAAGTAAAGGTTTTTTTTCGAATGTTGTGTTATGCGGCAACTATATGTACTGTATGTCCAAGACAAATTTCCCTCGGGACGAATGAAAATAATCTTCAATCTTCAATCCTAAATGTGAGATATATGCTAAAGGACATTGACATTAATTCCAAAAAATGTCATGTTTATTATGTTTCCTTTCTGATACAAGAGTAGCTTTTCGGTTACTTGTTTCCGTCTCTTGTTTCCGTCTGTTACCGTGCGTAACGGTGAATGCTAAAAGCTTTAATTCACTGCAGCCATCAGAACTAATCTATTGGTAGCATTTAGCCTATCACTGCTTATAAACTGATTCTATTAATAGTGATTAGGCTATCTGTACTTTATATACTGCTGACTTCAATAGACCAGCACACTAATGCAATACTAAATATGTTTCCTATTTGATTCAAGAGTAGCTTTTGGTTAGGCTACTTGTTTCCGTCTCTTGCGTAAATTCTAAACGCTTTAAAGTCACTGCAGCTATCACTGTAATCACTGCAGCCATCAGAATGAATCTATTAGTAGCATTTAGCTTTATAAACTGCCTCTATTAATAGCCAT
>NC_085864.1:51760063-51775063 GCF_034702125.1 Engraulis encrasicolus
CCGCCAACCGGCATGTTCCAACCGCAGATCTTAGCGTTAGCAAACTCTATAAAGTTTTTCTCTGTGAACCGCGATGACAACATTGACGTCTGCAGGTTCATCCAGGTAACACAGTCACGCGTGGACAGGTTCAGAGCCCAGTAAGAATTCAGGTGGTTCGCAGGTGAGCATTTTAGTGCCAAACAGAAATGTTACCGGGCTCTGAACTTTTTCTGCACGCGACTCTGTTAAGCAGGATGAACTTACTGACATCCACATTATCGACACAGTTCAGAGAGATAAAACAAGTGTTTTTCAGTTCACATTGCAAACCAACTTTTCAGTTTTGATATTTGTTAGAAAAAAATTACATAATGCCAATCATTGTGTGGATCATTTGTGCTGCCCAGAATCAGGCCTGTCCATGTGTCTCAGTGACCATTTGCATAAGGCCTCAAATGCAGGACGGGAAAGTACAGCCCTACTGGGCAACACACACGTACAGTACACGCGCAAACGCACACACACACACACACTAACACACACACTAACACACACACACACACACACACACACACACACACACACACACACACACACACACACACACACACACACACACACACACACACACACACACACACACACACACACACAGCAGATAAGGAGACCACATAGAACCATCAAATAAACGGCTAGTGAAAGCTTTCATTTGCACCTCTTCATTTGCAATTCCTTTTTGCATTTATGATTTTCTCTCCCTGGGTTTATGAGGCTTTTGTTGGGTGAACATGGGGTGAAAAGGCATTGGCAAAGTTTACACTGACCCACCAGCTTCTTCATTTGCAAGTTTGATGTCTTTACGATACCTTCCCCACGTCACAGACAACAGGCAGTAACGTGTGGTGTTATGATGGGACTACCTTGCCCAAGTCATGAAAGGTCACAGACAGCAGCAGGCGCCGTGCGGCGTCTCACCTGTGTATATAGAGAGTAATTAGGTAAATGATGAAGGGATTGTGTGACGCAAACAGAAAAGGTGGATATCATTTGGGACAGCCTGGCAAAGCCACTCATTTGGGCTGAAGTGTTTGACGGAGCAACACCCAGACTGACGAGGTAGATCTCATCCCTAAACAACTCCTGCTACTGGTCACAGACTTGTTAAGGTGAGGAGTGTTTTCTAATCGATGTGTGTTTTTACCCTTAGATAGTAAGCTTTGTATGTCACTATAAAGTGAGGACAAAGATTGTAAGGAACAAAGATTTTCTACTGTATTGCAATATATGTTTTTATGCACTGTATTTCTTCCTCGGATATTGCTCATGTGTTTGACCTTTGTGTGACCTCTTCCAGGTGTTCCTCTCAGCATCCACAGAGATGGGGACTTCCCTGTGGCTGATGCTACTGTTCCCAGGTCAGTACAGGCCATTTACTGGTTCATATGTCAGAGGCACCAGATAAAGTGCCTTTAACCTATTGATGCTGGATGTTGTGTTGCGCAACATTGACCATGGCACCTTGAGCTGCATGACGCAACATTCAGGCTCATGAGAGTTGAGACAATGTTATTACAAATCCTGGTATGCTATAGCTGAATGAACACAATCTAGTGCAAGATGAGGGTCATGGCATTTAAATGCAACGTATTGCATGTTTTTATGTGCTTCGGAGCCTGAGATATTTAGTTTTTAATAGGCTAAGGATATTTTTTTTTTCAAGTGCTCAGGCATTTAGCAGCCTTTTGTGCTGGTGCTTTAGGCATCAATGGGTTAACAACTTGAAAGGATGCTGCCAAATGATAAACTGATGCAACTAAAAAGGCTTCATAAACTTGCATGAACTCTTTACTATTATTACCTATTACACTCGTGCAATAGGCAATATAAAAGACAAATGCAATGTAAGGCCAAATTTGTACCTATTGATGACAATAACGATGATTCTGTCATCATTATTCGTCATGCCACTGCAAAAGGCCATCCTGGGCTTACAGAACGGATACAGAGGCAATTCAAAAAACATGTGACTGTTTAATACCAAGTGTTAACCTTTACCTTAGTCTGCAACCAATCAACATTTTCTGAATCAGATTAACCCTATTCAGACTGGGCTTTTTTGGCATTCCTGGGCCTGGGCCCCTCATAACTCATGAACGGAATACGGTATGACCACCAAACTTTGGGGAGATGACCTACATATGAAGAGTTCAGATGCAAAAACCCCTAACTCCATTTCTGAAGACCCGCATTTCTATATTTTTAGAAAACCCTGTTGCTGGTTTGGTTTACATTCATGTACTTGATAATACATATAAATAGTTATATTACATACATAACATAAAAGAAGATGCAATTTTGATAGCTTTGTATTAAATAAAAATGAATTAAGATTATTTTCTGAAAAGGCACTTAGGGGGTTTTGCATCTGAACTCTTCATATGGACATCCATGAATCATTTTTGTGTAATTAGTAATAAGGAATTATACAACATCAAAGTTGGTGTGGGCACTTGTGTCACACACAACAACACTGTGCCACCCTCGATCCTTGTGATACAAATACTAGTTCCTGCCTTTTGCTACAACATACAGCCGATTAGAGAACAGGTTCTAACCATGCTCTGCATTGCTTCCATGGGACTTCTGATGTTTAACAACTAGCACTTAGGAATTCCTGTCAGCACAAGGTTTATAAGCTTGAGAAATCCATGTAAAGAGAATACATTTGGGCTCTTGAGACGCACACATTGTGATGCACAGACATTGAATCCCTTCTTCAGGGAAGGCCTACACT
This sequence comes from Engraulis encrasicolus, assembly GCF_034702125.1. NCBI lineage: Eukaryota > Metazoa > Chordata > Actinopteri > Clupeiformes > Engraulidae > Engraulis > Engraulis encrasicolus. The sequence continues at coordinate 51,762,840 of NC_085864.1, forward strand.
CTAAAGCAGGGGTCCCCAAACTAACCAAGTATGAATCACCAGACGTTTCTTGTCTTGATAGTTTCTCTCTCTGTAATATAATATCTCACTGTAATATAAACAGGCCTAGCATTTCTATTGTATCACTCATAAACTATCAATCACCATATTTTTCTAACCTTTCCTTGCTATTTTTACATGGTTATTAGACATTAAAAGGAATACCTGTGGTATTTCAAATTGAAAGACGTGTGAAGTACTCACTTCTTTTGCTTGTAATGCTGAACTATTTTGTGCTAGAAATTATGGCTTTAACAGGCAGTGGCCTTGTATAAAGCCCACATGATCGAAAGTCAGGGCGAAAGCAAAATAAACTGTGAATTTAAGCAATGTTTACATCAGGGGTGTCAAACATACGGCCCGCGGGCCACATCCGGCCCGCCAGAGGGTTCCATCCGGCCCGGATGTTCTTTTTTTTTTTTTCAATGAAATAACCGAAATGCGCAATTACGCCCCTCGGGACAAAATCGAGACCTGCATGACATAAACCCAATGGTCCCTCTGTTATACTGTATATTTGTAGTAAAGTGCACATCACACTTCTATTATAAATGGTGAATTTGTACTGTGACAGGCATTTGATAAAGCTCATATATAGATCTCATATATACTGTAGAGATCAAATGTTAATACTTCTTATTCGTATTGTATTGGTATAGGTTATAATTAAATAATAAATATGATTATATTTGTATTGGTTCGTATTAAGCTGAAACTGGAAACAGGATGTTAAAATGCGTGAAAATGCAGGAAATTACATCTAAGAAATAAAAAAATTTCGGGGGACCGCCCAACAAAATGAACAGGCCCGTATTTAATTAATTGACGGTTGGTAATAAATTAATGAAGTCAATGAAATTTTGCATAGGATTATCAGTATTGCATTGATTTCTACATATTCAACACACTTAAAACGTGATAGTACTGAACACTAATCCTCTTTTTTTTGTGATAATGTTATTAATGCGGCCCGCTTGAGGTCCACATGGGCTGTATGCGGCCCCCGGACCAAAATTAGTTTGACACCCCTTACAGGGTTGGGATTAGAATTTACACATACAAATAATACAATGGCAATTACACATAACAAAATATTACACCTAACGGACACTTTATCCAAAGGGACTGACAGTTATTGTACATGGTAAACTCCATATCCAATAGGCATGACATGAAGGCTGACGAAGCTGGTTTGACCATCAAAACGTTAGTCCCTATGTTGTGTACCTGTCTAAAAAAAGAAAAAATACATCTATGCTGCTCCGATCTTTTCTCATCTCTTTAAGCATTCAATTATAATTCACGTTATCAAGGTATATGGTATTGTGTGTCATTCTCCACAGGTTTGTGTGCTACGGCCTCCTCTGTAACGCGTCAATTCCATGTGGTGAAAGAGGAGAAGACCTGGGAAGACGCTCGGCAGCACTGCAGAGAGAAGTTCACTGACCTGGCCACCATAGACAACATGGCAGAGATGGAGAAGTTACATAAAATAATCCAAGAAGAAGGTGCTACAGAGGTTTGGATTGGGTTGAACTACGGTAGCAGTCCTAAGTGGCAGTGGTCTCTGGCTGACAGGGATTTCTATGGGGAGAATGAGACTGAATTCAGGAACTGGGCTTCAAGGCAGCCCATGGAAGTTGGTGGAGATTGTGCCGTCATTGGATCCTTGGGACAGTGGTATAACCGTGGCTGTGCAGCTACATATACCTTCATCTGCTATGATGGTGAGATGCCATTTCCATTCATAGGGATCTTACTCACTCTCGAATTATGCATGAAGACTGACAAATAAAATAAAATTGAGGTCCTATACACTCAAAGTACTTTAGACAGTAAATAATGAGCTATTTCTTTGTTAACTATGACACATATGTACATTACCACAGGGACAAACCTGACACACCCCCATGTGCTGATTGAAGAATGGAAGACCTGGGAAGATGCTCAGAGATATTGCAGAGAGCACTACACAGACCTGGCCAGTGTGAGGAACCAGACAGAGAATGACCTGATGGAAGCTGTTAAATCACAAGGAATAGTATATGCCTGGATCGGCCTGTTCCGAACTCTCTGGGAGTGGTCAGATGGCAGCAGCTCCTCCTTTCGCAGCTGGGCCCCTGGGGAACCTAGTAATAGCCAACGTGAGAAATGTGTTGAAGTGTTTTCCTCTGGTCTGTGGAATGATAATAACTGTGGACACCGTCAAAACTTTATCTGTTATGAAGGTCAGTATGTGGGATTTTATTTCCAATTTTAGAGATACTGTATACACAAGTATAAAAAAGATTGTGAATGTTCTTGTGACCTTTATCTTTGTCTTTTCCTGGGGTGCTACCATCTATGATGTTCCTTAGTCGTTAATATTTTTCCTGATGTTGTTTAATTTGTACATGTTGTCCTCATCCTGACTCCCTCAGATCTCCCTGCTGCTACGGTGGAGGTCGTGTCTCCTCCAGGTCCTCATTACTCTGGAGATGTCGTCACTCTGAAGTGCAGTGTGGCCCAGTTTGAAGGCTGGCATCAGTATGTCTGGCTGAAGGACAACAGCACAGTTACTGATGAGACCAGTCAGACCATCAACATCACACTCCCTCTAGAGGCAGGCCAGTACCAGTGCTATGGACAGACAGACGGCCGCCCAAATACATCACCAAGTAACTCTATTGACATTGAGAATGACGGTAAATTCATTATGATTATTGTAGCTATTATACATAGGGTAACACTTTATTTTAGGGATACATCTATTAGCACTAATACATACAATGTTCCTGTATAAGTAACTTGTAAGTCATGTACAAAGCAAAATCATACATTTGTTAGGCATGTATTCGCAAATGTCTTGTTCATGCACAATAAGGGATTTATTATCAATTTAACCTTAGTAAGGACCTAGTAGACCTTAGCATTTGCTTAGTACATGCCTTATAAGGTACTTATACAGGCACTAACATTGTATGTATTAGTGCTAATAGATGTATCCCTAAAATAAAGTGTTACCATATATAGTACTAGTATCAGCCAAACAAACAAACTAAATGACAATAACAACCTTATTTCTCTCAGACAACCTGGTCCTGGTAACCAAAAATAAGACCTGGATGGATGCTCTGCAGTACTGCAGAGAGCACCATGAGGACCTGGTGTCTGTGACCTCTGAGCAGATGCAGCGCTGGGTGGAGGGGTGGGCCAAAGGAGCCTCATCTGCCCACGTGTGGCTGGGCCTGCGCTACGAATGCAGCTTGGGGTTCTGGTTCTGGGTCAATGGATACGCAGTCTGCTACAGCAACTGGGCCCCAGATGCAGAGTCTGAGTTTTGCTGTGAACCAAGGGGAGGAGCTGTGGAACAAGATGGGGGCAAGTGGTTCAGCCTGGATGAGAATGAAAAGCTCAACTTCATCTGCACCAAAAAAGGTCTGGTTCTGTTTGTTGTATGTGCGTGTGTGTTTGTGTGTGTCTCTGTGTGTATTTTCCAGACTACTAGGTGTGTATACATGCATAACATTTTAGTAACCAGCAGGGGCACAACTACTCATTTCTGGGGGGGTATGCAAGAACTATTTTTGTGCCCCTTGTGACCCTTGAAATATGTATACGTTTTTGAATCTAACAGTATTCTCCCTCTTTCACCCTCTCTTTTTGGCGCCCCCCATCTCTGTGGTGCCCCCCTGCAAAGCATACGTCGCATATACTGTAGTTGCGCCCCTGGTGACCAGTTCTCTTGTGTGTGTGTTTCCTTGTCCCCTAACAGAATAGTGTGATGACCAGAAGCTCCCCAGTCCACAGAGGAAGTGGACATTCTCTCTAGGAGGTGACGTCTTTTACTCCATGTCCATTTATTTTGTCGATCGTGTGAAACTAATTGTGTGGATCGTATGTGCGAATTAGCTATGATTGTGTGAATCATTAGTGAGAATTAGCAATGATTGTGTGAATCAATAGTGAGAATTAGCGATGATTGTGTGAATCATAAGTGAGAATTAGCAATGATTGTGTGAATCATTAGTCACTGTTTCCTTTATTGTGTCGTAAACATCATTATATACCGTTTTGGAGGTTTAATCTTGTACTCCTTCTACATTTATTTTGTTTTGGTTTGAAACAACTCTCTAGGAGATTACATTTTTTAATCCTTTATTTATTTTGTTGATCGTGTGAAACGTATTGTGTGAATCATATGTGCGAATTAGCAATGATTGTGTGAATAATTGTAAAATAAGACTGTCTCCTTTATTGTGCAGTAAGTTCCAGTTCAAGTTTATTTAGCCATATCAACAGTATAAAATGCAGTTGTTAGGAATGTTATTTGGTGTGCTCACACCAAGTACCACCAGTTAACATCATTTTACACTGTTTGGGAAGTTTAATCTTGTACTCCTACATTTATTTATTTTGGTTTAAAACAACTCTCTAGGACAGTGCTTCTAGGACAGTGTTTCTCAAAGTGGGGCGGAAGCCCCCCTAGGGGGGCGCGGAGGTATTGGAGGGGGGGCGCGTGAAGTCAGAAGGTTTTTCATTTTTAATACTTTTCTGCTTTGCCATTAAGTCAACACATTCCCTTTACAATCACAATATATTCATTAATTTATTCACTAATATTTAGAGAACATCATAGGCCATACTGTACGTGTATATCAGGCTCTAATAAACTTTACGACGGCCTATTTATTTGTATTTTCATAACCATTTTGCTCAAGGGGGGCGCAGACAGACTCCCTTCCTCTGAAGGGGGGAATGGCACGAAAAGTTTGAGAAACACTGGTCTAGGAGGTGACATCTATTATTCCTATGTTGATGGTGTGATTGTGTGAATCATTTCTCTTTTGCCTCACTGTCTCCTGTATTGAGCAACAACCTCTTACATCATAATTATACAGTTCATTTGATCATTTGATTTTCATATTGATATACATAGCCTACATGTAACTTAAATCTTACCAAAATACCTAAACTGTACTTCATACTTAAGTTAATCTTTGTAATGCAGATGTTCCTAATCTTCCTCAAGAGATCTATTACAGCTCTATAACAAATTATCACTAGAATGTGTGTGCTTATATATAAGTTTGCAGTTATGTCATCGTGATCAGTTTTTTTAATTGTAATAATCTATTACAACTCTCTATTATGTGATTTGGAAACTGTGACAAATATTGAAGATGTTTAAATTAATTTTCAGTACTAAATTAATCTATTGTGACACTGATCACGTCATTACCACTGTAACAAGTGTGTGTATATACAGTATGTGTTATTTCAAATGATTTCAAAATGTTTTAAAATGGGTTTAGAAATTCTATGCTTACTTGATTCATTTCAAATAAATGCTTATTTCCTGTTTGGGTAATGTTGTGTGTAATACGTCTGAGACATTAAAATGGTTTAATAAAGTCAATCATTGTGTGGAAGCCTGTTGTTTGATTCATTTGTGCTGCCTGGCAACAGGCCTGTCCATGTGCCACAGTGGCCATTTGCATACGTTATGACCAACAAGCAGGAACAGCAAGTACTGCCATTCACAAACATAAACAATGAAACAGCCGGTGGAAATCTTCTGGTTATTTCTAATTATTTTATGGTAGTCTAATTGTTGTAGGAAGTAAGTCATTGTGAGCATGGTTGCTGTTAATTTGTGCTGTCTGGAAACATGCCGGTCCATGTGTCTCAGTGGCCATTTGCATATGGCCTGTTATGACCAACAAGCAGGACGGCTAGCAGACGTAGTAGATAAGGAGAACACAAACAAACAAAACACGGCTCAGCAAAAACGTCAGCAATGTCAGTGGCTATTTAATTTGCATATGGCCTGGTATGACCAACAACCACAACCAGAAAGAACAGTAGGGCTTTCACTTCACTTTCAGTATAACATGAAACGTTTATTAAACCTAGAGTAAGTTGAGCGCTACTGGTAAAAATAGAGTATGCTGAGCACTACTAGTATCCTTTCAAATCAACTGGTGCTCTGGAAAGGTGCAATGTTTAACAAAACTGAAGGAAGAGGAGAAAAGAGCCTAGGTCCAGACACTCAGTTCATTTAAGTCAAAAGGTTAATGCATTAAAAACCATCAATGCGTTCCATTGACATGGTCCAAACTGTTTAACTGCATGTACAGTTAGAACTCACCCAAAGCAGAGAGGTTTTTGTGCACACCGTCAACATCCCTACCCCCTGAAGCAAGGCACAAACTCCCTATCCCCTCACTGCCCCAAGGCACTTTAATTTAAGTCCCCCTCCAAAATCAGAGTGATAGTGTAGTAAAAAAATTAATATTCCAGGCGACAAGCAACTCAATTGGTAAGCACTGCAGATTTTTAATAACGGTACCGGAGAGATAAAATGTCAGGAAACATACAGAAGTCTCAACATCACATCTCTGACCAGTTACAGAACCTCTCCCCCTATATACAGCTCGGTCCTCCCCAGGAAGTCCTTTGTTCTATGTTTCTTCTCGTAGGACCTGAGGAAGGTGTCAGTAACAAAAGGGGATTTGTTTGACTTCTTCCCGTGAATTCCTAATTTGTCACCTTTCCCCCAGGCCGAATTAACCCCTGATCGTTTGGGAGTCAGGATGTCTGCAATTTTATTTGTTTATATGATCCATTTGTTACAGAGAATGAAATTTCTCACTTCATTTCCCTGCTTTTGTGAGTTCATGCTCACAACACTTTTGAATACAAAATTTCATCTGCTACAGCGTCATACTCTCAGATCGAAGCGAAACCACTGTTTGTCCGAGCAAAAACCACTGTTCTGCCAATTTTTGTGGAAAAGAGCGGACAGGTTGGGACAAATTCTTTGATAACCCCATCTGAAAAAGGCGGCTCTGACTGTGTCAGCTGAGAGAGGACCAGTTACAAAGTAATACTACAAATAGGCCTATATCAGGCAACACTTCATACATGCACATTTTCTACCTACTTAACTAACTAGGCCTACATCACCGGGTAATACTAACAGGGTAATCTCTTTTCATACTTCTGTGTTGTAAAATGGAAATGCATTTGTGTCCTCATAATCAGTCATACATGTGTTCCTAAAAGTCACATAATTCTTTACCTTTGCTCTACGCGCCACAATGTGGAATATTCCCTTCACAATTAGTTTGCCAACTGACCTTGATAATATGATCACTATCACAGGTACAAGAATAGGTAGTCCTATTCTCAGAAGTTTTTGCAAAATATCAGCTGCCGTATTACCAAACATATTAGCCAAGTCCTCAAATATAACATCTATTCTAGTTAGTGGTGGTGGATTTGGCATGGCATTTCAGATTTTTTGTACATACTCCAATATATTGTTGAAATAATTTGGGACTAAGAAACAACATGATGTATTATCTACTTTGCATAAATCTCCTTGTTCAGACAAAAAGATATCCAGTCCAAGTCTGTGTGATGAAAGTTCATTTCTACTAGCGTTTAGTTCCTGATTTATTAAGGCTACGGATGCCCCCGTTTAATTTGCAAACGCTTGCCTATTGTATGCCGAACCATATTATTAATTTCTATAAGGCTTTTACTACCCAGGGTTTCCCCCAGCACTTTATTGTTAAGGCGCCCCTCTTGCCCCTCGGTCCCCTGAACCGATAGAGATTTCATGTTGTGAATGTAATGTCTTAAGTTACTAAACCAAAAATATATATTTTTTTAACACCGGACTACCTTGACCAACCACAAGTCTGTGGAAACACTGCTCCACCCATAGTGACACTATCCAGTCCACTGTAGCCGCTTGCCCTGACCATGGGTCAGCTAAAACATATCTGTTCCATTTGTCCTTCCACCTGGTGTGTATTTTACTTATCTCTTCTGTCTATGTGTCTGTTGGTTATGTTAACTAGAATGCTGACAGTGTTCTTTATCCAATACTCATACTGCTGTAATTACTATTATAATGTAATATGTTCCTACTGCCTCGGAAGGTCACTTTGTGTATGCATTTGTTCCTTAAACCCAATACATGCCCATAGGTAATAGGAAATTAAAATGTATGCTACTTGCACTGGAATAGGCTTACTATACCAGAGGAAATAATTTCCTCCCATCCAGAGCTTTGGTTTGGTCTAAAATAATCTTCTGCCTTTAAGGTATAAGTATACATTGACTGTGTCCTAATTTTTGTCCTTGACCTGTTGTTTACTGTCTCTATAGTCACATTCAAACAAATTACACTTGACTTTTCTGGCACTTTGATTGTTTCTGTGTCCATTCCTGATATTTCCATCACTTCTCCTGATAATTTCAAACTGTATATACTTTGGACACTTGTGAAGATTTGGCATTTGCGCAAAGTCGAGTTGACCATATGCTCCATGTACTGTTCTCAGCACTGTTTTCCATTGCCCTTTGAATGTCCAATTTTCTTAATTCAACTGAACCATTCTGTTTTTGTTGCTCCTGTAAATCATTCACCATCCATCCATCCATCATGTCCTTCTTTCTCTGTCATCCATGTGCTTGTTTCCTTGTCACACTCCTTGCCTATGTGACTCAGATGTAGAGATATATGACCAGAGATTTGAACAGAATTTGCTTGTCCGCTTCTCCTGTCTCTCAGCAACTAGTTGTCCTCAGGCAGTAATTAGTTCTTTGAAGGCCCCCTTTGAGAATGGAGGTAGAGGTCATTCATCAGAACCGATGCCGTCTGCTCCAGTGATGACTCCACCCTCTGACTGTTGTAGATGGCTCTGCTTAGCTTGTGATGAATGGATCCAAGGCCTCTCTTCTGTTGTCATCTCTGACAGCATTGCTGGTCACATCCTTCCATCCTTCTGAGTGTCGTGGAATTTCTTGGAAGCCTGGTCTTGGGTCGCCAGTGGGGATCTTCATCTGTTAGTACACAAAAACAGCAGTATCAATTCCTCGCAAATAATATTTTTTCTAATACCAATTCTTTGCACATTACTTATGGTCTTTTTATTTTATTTTATTTTACTTATTCTTATTCTTCTTATTGTTATCATTATTTATGTAGCTGCACCATATTTATCCCTATCACTTCTAAATCAGTTACATATTCTAAGGTCTGCTTTCTCTAATCTCTTTATTTATTGTCATTTAACACACCATTTATTTCACATTTATTCATTGTTCAAGATAAATTCTCAAGCTCAACAAACCTACAACACAATTTGTAATAATAGTGTTTTTAACATTTCCCATATGCTTACCTGATTCAAATTACATCAACCCATTGTAAATGTTCCAGCAGTTTCATAGTTTAAATCAGATTTATTTAATTTTTCTCTGTCCCTACTAATGTCTAAGCTAAGTAATTCGGTTTGAAAATAAAAATTTAGTTGATCTTTTTTTTTTTTCCCTTTACAACCCTTTTATATTTTTTTCCCCTTTGCAACTCCTTTATAACCCCCCTTTTTACATGGCTGATATATGTGCCATGTAAATTCCTGTCTCTCATCCGATCTGTGGCTTGCTAAGTGGTTTACGGCCTATATCCTCTTGAGCCACTGCATTTACGACACCTCTGGTCATGGACCAAATGGTTACTTTACGCACCTCACGTGTTTTCTTATCTTTCAAGTAATGTTCAAAGCTCTTTTTTCCATCTCATACAGTTGGACTCAGTGTAGCAAAGGTATAGAAAGAATTCAGGTGTTATATAGAAAAGCACTTTTATCAAGCAAGTTGGGGTGGGGTGTTTAAAATTAGTTTGGGTTAAAGGATTCAGCATTCCAATGTTAGTCTCGAATTTCAGAAAGAAAATTCATGCAACATGCTTTTAGAAACTGAGTCCAACTGATGACTACCTATCTTTCATATTTTCCTATTATGGCCATTTATTCTTTCACCCTTTTTCACACTCACACTTTCACACTCAGTCACACAAAGTCAGTCATCGTCTTCGTCGTCAGTCAGGTTTCGTTTGGATTTCACCAGACCAAATAATCCCATTCTGCTCTATCCTTGGTTGTGGATGAGCAGATTTTTATCCTTCATTATCTGATATACAATGCATCTACGATCCTATGTTGCCAAGATTGAGTATGTGTCCTCTACTCACCCCTAGAGTGATAAAGTTGCAACTAAATAGTCCAGGTAAACCAACACAACATCTTTTATCCATTAACATATCCTTTTTCATTGGGCAATTACCGTTTTATATTCATTATCACAATTCTACCGAGTCCAAATTTCTCATCTAGTCACATGAAGATTTGCCATGAAATTCCTAAGGACAGAAACTAGATAACAATATCCTGTATGTTTATGGCACTTTTCCTGTTGTCTGAATATTCCTATTCCTGGTATCCTGAAACCAGGCTGTCTTCCCATGTGCACTGAAATTCCCTTCTTTTTGATGCTGAGAGTGTAGTTGTAAACAGTGCCGAAATAAATTCATATTCTATCAGTCTGGGTTAACTGTTCGCAGAACATATATGTAGGACCTAGGCCTATACTCATATTTCTTATGATTGCAAAGTAATTAATTAGTCTCTGTGACTTTAACCATATGCTTAACTATACTTACTGAACCTCATAGTCAAATTGTCTCCAGTTTGATAATTCTGTGCCTTTCCTAAAATGGTGCTGATCAGTGCGCTCTGCACTTTCCATAAGACATTCTCTATCCTTGATGTTATTATTCACAAAAAATATTTGCTTAAAATTTGGAGGTATGCATAAATAGGGCTATGTGTAGTTTTGGTGGGTTAATCTCCACTTTCCCTGTCCTTTGAATGTCTCTCTTATTGCTCTGAGGTGACACTTTCTCTGCCCTGGGAGAGTTGATCTCCTTGATTTGAGGTGTCACAGGGGTCGTAAACACCTTTGTGCCTAAATGAAGGCATACAATCTATGTTAAGCTCTATTTCTTAATGAGGGTAATGCTTCTGGCCACCTTAAAATCTTGTGTAGTTGAAAATGCTGTAGTTTTTACATATTACTATGCATTGGTAGCCTGCTGTGTGGGCTACTGACCTGTTAACCTCTGATTTGTCTACAGTTTCTCAAAATATGTCCTAAGTTACCACATCTCCAGCACTGAGATTTCTTATGGAATGATGTGTTAGCCTTCCTCATTCCTTTGTGACTAGCTGTGTTTTCTCTTAGGCCTGTGTCTTTACCCTGCCCTCTCTGCTCACTATCTGCACCTCTTTTCTCACCATTTGCTCCTCTTTGTTCTCTCTGCTCAGTGGTTTGAGGGAACAACACAGTGGGGGATGTCAATATGAATGTTAGAAACTGCTGCTGTAGTGCTGCTATGACCTGGGGCTCAGGCTTAGCACAAAATAGGTGATGCTCTGGGTTTACTACTGGATCTACTTGTATATTGTCATTGCTCGATGGGGTAGTAGCTGGAACTATATGATTATCATTCTCCTGTATATATGACATCACGGTTTTATCTGTCTCACTCTCTGAACTAGCAGTACATGTCTTTTTTCCTTTCTGTCCTCTGGGTTGCCTCCTTTTCCGGTCCCTTTCATCTGCTTCCTTCTCCCATTTTCCAAATATTTCTTGTTCGAATTGGATCTGGTTATTTTCCATTATTGCCCTACATTCTTGTAACCTTCCTATACTTAATGTTCCACTCAAAGGGAATGTTCCCCTTGTCCATCCATGCCACTTACGTATAACACTCTCATCAACACATTCTGCTCCATACTTTCTATACATGTCTTGCAAACATCCTGGAGTATGTATACCCATTGGCAGTTTAACAGATTTACTCTTATTTAATCCCATAGTGAATGATTCTTAATAATTTGATTTCTTATTATCTTAACCTATGCTGAAATACCAGCGCAAAAGCAGTATTTTCAGGCACAACCACCTCTTGCCAACATATAGTATGATTATTATTATTATGATCAATAATTACAATAACATATAACTTTCATTCACCTTCGTCGTTGTCATGCTTTCCATTTAACCTTTCTTCAGTTGGTTTATTCTTTTCCAAATTTTACCAAAAGACAGAGATCACTAGTCTCCTATATTAAATTACAACAAAAACTATTCAACCAAAATATTTCGGTGAGCACAACAGGAATCACTCAGTGCCCTGAACACCTTTTGCCGAGGAATCACTCGTGCCTCCTTCACACCTTCAGTTAAACTTCCTTACCTCAACTTTTCCTTTACTTTCTTTCACTTTTCAAACCAACCATCCACAAGACATCACAATAGTAGGCCTACTTCACATGCATACAGGT
>NC_085864.1:51780063-51782563 GCF_034702125.1 Engraulis encrasicolus
TTAGGCAGACCTGAGGACTGTTCTATTCAATGCTAGGAGCATTATGACACGCCCCTTTAGGCAGACCGGAACCTGGTCACGTTAGGTGCCCATAGAAACCTATTATGTTGGCATATCTCTATATACTTAAAGAATCTCTGGTGATGCTCCATACAAGTGCTGATATGTTTGGGGTAGTCAGAGCAAAGTGAAGAGGCTGGAAGTAAGAGAGCATGTACACCATCACTACATTGTAAACCCATATCATAATCATATAATATGTTCTTCATGTGGGCATTGAGTGATTTGGGAGTTGAGGGAGGGAGAGAGCTGTCTGTACATAGTAAAATATAGTAATGGTCTACCGTACATGTGCTGTTCTCTATTGGGGCATTCAGGGCAACGTGAAGCAGTAGGGCGGGAGAGAGCTGTCTGTATGGAATTAATTTATCATGTAGGTGTAACCTCCCTCATAAGTGTAAATCATGCAACACATAATGTTGCATTGTACAGGATATTCAGGGGAAAGGGAGGTAAGGGGAGATAGAGAGATGCCTCTAGTCCAGTGGAGTGTATCACTGGGCTTTTCAGCCTTATCATCATTTTCACAGCCATATACATACAGTACACTAAACATGCATATGTCATAGTAACGATCAACTATACGAGGGCTGTAGTCTGCAGTGTGGGAGGTGAGGGAGAGAGAGACAGAGAGAGAGAGAGAGAGAGAGAGAGAGAGAGAGAGAGAGAGAGAGAGAGAGAGAGAGAGAGATATGGAGAGAGAGAGAGAGAGATATGGAGAGAGAGAGAGAGAGAGAGAGAGGGAGAGAGAGAGAGAGAGGGGGAGAGATGATGGAGAGAGGGAGGCCAGTTTATCATTATGCTGTAAGCCAGTGGTTCTTAACCAGGGGTGCGGGCACCCCCTGGTGGTGCGCCAGAGATTTCAGGGGGTGTGCGGAATTTTGTGTGTGTTGAGGTGACCAAAATCCTGCTTCCAAACATTATACAAACGTAATTAGGCCAAAATAATACATTAATGCTTATAAAACATGTTTTGGTCCCCATGTAAAGTCATTAAAGTATTGACTTCTGTCTAAAGCATGAATCATTGTAATAAATCACTTAAATCATTTTTAGTGCGTATAAACATGTAGATGTTTGGGGTGGGGGTGCGTGGCTTGTCTTGGGAACAGCTAAGCGGGTGCTGTATGAAAAAAAGGTTAAGAACCATATAGTCATATAGTATTACACAGATACAGTGCAAACCATTAACCCTTGTAAGGTGTTCATGTTTGTGTTACTTAAAAGGTGTCATTTTGACACGGGGATATAGAAAAATAATTTAACCCAATAAGACACGGCGTTATACATTTTCTGTTACCAGAATGGCAATGGTCAAGTCATGGTGCATTACTAAAAGCCCTGTGTCATGTCATAGTATTGTAGTACTATGGTAGTTAACTATTCAATGACTATAACAGCGTGCCACTGGAGGTACAGCATGCATCAAGGGGCTACAGAGAAAAAAATCCCTTCACCCTGCTTGTGAATTTCTGTGTTTATGTGGTTTTGATAGTGAGTGATACAGAGAGAGAGATAAGGAGACGGTGAAGAAAGTGAGTAAACTCAATCCAATCTCTCACAGAAATGTCTTATATCCTCTGATATAGCATATGCTGTAGTATTTCAGGGGGATGGAGTTAGGGAGGGCGAAACCAGTCAGTAGGGAGGGCAGGGTAGGTTACCTTATCATAATTATAACGAACACAAATTCAAATGTAACGGTAGTACTATATACGCTCAGTGTATGGTGCAGTCTATATTTTGGGTGGATTTCAGGGCGATGGCGTTATGGAGGGAGAGACCCGTCCATAGGGAGGGCAGGGGAGGGGAGTTTATCATAATTATAACACAAATAGAGCTCTTCAGCGTTGACGTCAACTTGTATGCTGCGTTTGGACTTCCGGTTCCATGGCGATTTTTTACATTGCAAAACGCCATAGAGATTCAGGTTTGGCAAAAATATAAGTTGCACGGCAACAACGAACATTAGCGTGTCCCCGCATCCCTTTCTCATTAGTGGAACGGATCGTATCATCATGTTGGTGTATTCACATGTTAAATCATGACGATTATAATTCAATATTGCTAACCCCTTTCTGATCATTAAAACTTCCGAACTACATGCTTTCCTTTGGTTGCCATGGGTACAACCTTCCGCACGTACATGACGTTAGATACAGGCGCCGCTTCTGTAGTCGCCAAAAGTTTCCGGGTTTAGCATATGGACGCAACATCGTATTTATGTCGAAGTTTGACACAAAATGATCAACCATGTCATACCTACAGCCTATTTTTAACACCCTCGACAGTTTGCGGGGGTTCGCTAAGCGCGTGCTTGCACTCGGAGCTTATTTGAAACTGGACCCTATTCATTCCCAATGGAGGCCGGAAGCCGATACGAACCAGGAAGTCCTTAAATGCTAACATGAAAGACTACAATCTACTACATGCTTCCGCG
>NC_085864.1:51795063-51802563 GCF_034702125.1 Engraulis encrasicolus
GAGATGTCCGATATTGGCTTTTTTGCCGATATCCGATATGCCGATATTGTCCAAGTCTCAATTTTCGATTCCGATATCCGCAGATACCTATGCCGATATACGTGGGTTATTTTTCCTCATAACAAATTTTAGGTAACATTACAAATCTCCTGTTGTGGAACAAAATATGCTTAATTTTATTGCAATGCCCCACTATATGCATTCTCGAATGCAACAAAGCTTTCCAAATATTAACAAATAATTAAGGAGAAAAGTGTACAGTAATTCAAGCATTATTATATCGGTTTTGATAGGTCAAAAATCCGATACCGATATTGACCGATATTACATTTTATGCTAATATCGGGCAGATAATATCTGTGGGCCGATATTATCGGACATCTCTAGTGACATTAAATCGGCATTGCGCGTCATACACGTTTGAAACAAATAGGCTATGAGGACAGCACCGCTCGTGCTTAATAAATCGACGTGGATCAATGACCATATTCATAGACTGCGCCCTACATCTGAATGACATGAACCTATAATTGATAATGCTTCTGGAATCTTTGTCTTGGAGCACTTTTGTGTTCCCACCAATGTCAAAATCAAAGTTTCGCCCTTGGTGCCCATGCCCATGGTGACAGGTTTAATTTTCCCCGTTGTGGACGAATGGGATAACACGGCTTGGTTTCATTTTTCGAGTCGATCACACTAATTCGCAGGCGTTTTACTGCCATCTGGTTACTTTTCTTATAGCATCCATCTTAGGTCGAGAAACTGGCACCAAATATTTGCAAATTAAGATAAGGACCTCCAGAAGAGACACTGAATAATAACACAAAGTAGACCCATGCTTTACAAAATATCTATAGGCCTATATTGTCCTTGATTTCCCTCGGGATTAATAAATGATAGCCTAAAACAGGTGATGCTGTTCATCACACGGTTCAGTTAAAGCTCCCCGCGCTCGTGTTTGCATTAGAACTAGAGCTAAAATGCCACTTTGGACTTACGTTCCCCTCTGGCTCTAAGCCCACGAAATGTAACCTATAGCGCAGCTTTGCCGGTAGGAGGAGGGCGAGACTAACGAATGGCTTAAGTTAGGTCAGGTGTCTATAATGGTCGCGACGTGAAGGCATGCGGCAGTCAAATATTTGTTTGCATGGATCAACTGATTATATCAAACAAGCTTCGTTGAAATAAGACAACTTAAGGTAAGACAATATGGGTTAAGCGCCAAGGAAGGCTTTGTGGGTTTTGTTTTGTATTATGCGTTGTTCCCCCATTAATCCTTTTTAATGTATTGGTGCAGCAACCAACTTTGGCAAATCGCATTGAAACAAGCTCGTGAAATGCACTTATGTGGTGGTTAGCCCTGCCAGAGACGGTCTTATACGAGACGAATCACTCATGAAACCTTCCATAGGAATGAACAAGAGCATTTGGCTACGCGAACATGGCGTTTACCGGCGTCACTCCCACCTGTCCGGTAACGAGAGCCAATTGCTTGCTGAGCTGCGCTGTCACTTATCCAATCATCTCGACGCCTCGACGCAAGTGCAAACGTAAACCTTTACGACTGCTCGTACCTAATCGGTTTGTTTGCTGGCGGCCATGTGGTTTGTTTGCCGTCCGTGGAAACTTCATTGTGAATTGGGCAGAGAGCGCAAATCGACCATTAATCACCTTTCTGCGCGCATCCAAAACGCAGGTGCAGGACAAAGGGACTATAATCATGGAAACAAAAACGGCCGTGCATAGACATGTGCACACCCGTTGTGGTTTTTCTTATGGTTGAAAACAAATAAGTAAGAAAAAGCAAAACGGGAGCAAGTCTGCAAGACATTCAACTTTGATCAGTTTAGCTTTTTTTTCTTATAGCTATTTTTCACCGTTTGTTATAGCTATTATCAGCCTATCAGTTTAGGCAACGATGATATCACAGTTTAAGACACCAATTTTGAGGCAGGCTACATCATTAATTTATTCAATAGGCTATTTTTTTTTATTACTGATGAGCAGAGACGACCATTGTGCTTAGGCTACTGCTTTGGCTATCAGAAAATAAATCCAGTGTCTTTTCTGTACGATGACCGGAGAATGGATGCCCGTTTGACAGCCGGCCGGAAGAGGTGAAGTCCACACCACCAGTGTTGCCAGATTTTCTACGACAAATAAGCGACTGGCGCCCTAAAAACAAGCCCAAAAGAAGCGACTGAGGAGCGTCGTGAAAACAAGCCCAAAAGAAGCGACAGAAAGGGTGGGTTGTCAGTCGCGTGCCTGGTCAGGGAAGACCTTGCTCTTTGCGGGGATCTGCGTGGCAGCTAAAATCCCCACAAGTGACCACAGAAAGTGGGAGTTAACAATATTGTAGCAGGGTCACTTGTAAGGATGAGTGAGAAAAAACGAGTTGCCATTGAGAAA
The DNA here is from genome assembly GCF_034702125.1 of Engraulis encrasicolus. Lineage (NCBI taxonomy): Eukaryota > Metazoa > Chordata > Actinopteri > Clupeiformes > Engraulidae > Engraulis > Engraulis encrasicolus. The sequence continues at coordinate 51,797,473 of NC_085864.1, forward strand.
CACATTCAAATCACCACCAGAGCAGGAGAAAACAGCAACCCTGAAAAGAACAAGCCCAAAAAACCGCAACCCGCGACTTTACAAAATTAAAAGCGACTGCTCAAAAAAAGAAGCCCAAAGTCGCGTATAATAAGCGGACTTGGCAACACTGACACCACGCAACTTGCTCTCACCTGCCGCAAAACAGAACGTTGTCGTGGAATGTGGCGCATGCGCAGATCAAAAATAGCATAAAGAAAAACGCTGTTTTAAAGTGTTTCTTTCATGTTTCGGTCATTCTAAGACTGCCTGTAATACCAGTTTTTCATTGTGATTCCAACCATATGAGTTGTGTATCGCTGTGTTGTCCCACTGTCACACAACATTATTTCCCCCATTCATTCTTATATACCCCATCACTGACTAATCTCAAATAGTCAGTTTGAGGCGTAGCCAAGATGGCCGCCGAGTGATGGGACTTATGGGAACAGACTTTGGCCCTGCACAGTGGCTATTCAGCAGATAGGCTAGGCTACATATTCTGGGCCAGTGTGTAGGCTATATCGCCTACAGTAGGTTGCCGATTTCAGATATAGTCAAGTAGGGCCCAAGTTATTTGACAACTGTTCAGTTCCTCCCTCCCGACCCCTAAACATTTTACTTAGCTGCTCCCGAAAAATTGCCCCTTTCGTGGCATGCAGCATCTAAAGTTTGACCATCCTTCATCACATTAATTGAATAGCCAATATGCACGCAGTGATCCCCGGCCGTTTCCACATGTCTCCCCAAGTTTCACCCTTGGCAAAGCTGAACCATATAGCCTATCGACGAGAAGGCTGGCAGTTTAAAAATGAATCCGTTTCGGACAAGGATGGGGCCGCGCGTCTTGGTCGTGACAGTTATCTTGGATGTGGAGGAGGTATAGAATGTGTTAGTAATCTATGGGAGGAGGGCATTGTGGTCGATTTGGATAAGATGGTTGACAAACGAACTGGCACCGTTACTGTTGGCTGCGGTTGCGCCCACACAGTCGCCTCTTTCTTTTTCTATAATTGCACATTACAATAATATTAATGTTTGAGCTCATCCCTGGTGAGGTGCAAATGTTGTGAACAATAACAGACAATTAGGCTAGACGTTTGTAACATCAAGCATAGCGTATGGGTAGAGGACCTCGACATAACCCCGTCACAAACTTGTGCTCCGTCCCTGCGCATCGCAATGCATCGTTGAATCGGATCGGATCGGATCGGATCGAATCGTTACCCTCCGGATCGTAATTGGATTGAATCGTGAGATCATTGACGATCCACACCACTAATGGATTTGTTTGACCACAGGAAGAACAGTGCTTCTCTAAAGGAGAGTTCTAAAGGAGGAGTTTATTGTTGTCAATAAACCAATCAATCAATCACCTTGCATTGTCATTGTGACACAGCACTCCACAGCACACAAGTGAACACTGCATACAACAGAAAATGCATTTATGCCTCACCCAGGCGGGTTGGAAGTAGAACCGGCAACCTTTGGGCTACAAGCCTGACACCCTAACCGCTTCGACCTTTCAACCATTTGCATACACATGGATGCCTGATGCTTATTATCTCTCACTGGTGCATAAACGTTTACGTAACACTGTTCACTGTGATTTTCCCTTCAGGAAAGACATTTTTGACCTTTGTGGGCCCCTGTCCAAAAGGCAATTTTACTGTTGTTTCAATTGAATAAAATTATGCTCTTTCTGATTGCAATACTCTACCATCATTTAGTATAAAGTGTGAGGGTGCATGATTGTACTTGTGACCTTTTGCATGCATGTTAACTATGGCTTATTGTGACATTCACTTAGGGGAAAAAAACATTTTAGTAGGCCATCACCAAAGCAGTTTAATAACACTGCACTTGACACTATTTTCTTTTTGCGTCACACTATCATCATACTGTAGCATAAATGCACTTTCAGCAAAAGTATGTCAATACCAGCGTACAAGTGCACTATGTCTCATAAACCCTGTCTTTTTGTCACAAAGAGATCTATTGTATGCGAGGGCGTGACCGTTTGGTGTCATTTCTGCCCCATTCTATGCTTTGATCATCCCACGCATGCTTGTGGGCAGGGAAGCTGACAGAGGGGGGACAAAAGGGTCAGTTGCCCCAAGCCCAGGGAGACCGAGGGCCCAGGATTGGGTCCTCATTAAATTGTATGTATTGAGGCAGGGGGCCCTTTCAGATGACTCTGTCCTGGGCCCAGCCAAAGCTGTCAGTGGCTATGCTTGTAAGTGTAGCGTTTCAATGGGTGTGTAAGAAGCGAGTGTATGAGCCTACATAGATGAATAAAGAATATAGGAAAGAATTCCTATTTTGGGAGGGAGGTTAAGGCTGGGGTTAGGGTGGAATACATCTTTTGATCCAATGCCAGATCAGAGGGCCAGAAAATGTGATACATGTGGTGCTGGATGTTTGATCAGAGATGGTCTATTGGGAACTAAGAAAATCTTTGGATTGATGTCCACCATGACATTTGACTACCTCATTTATCTATACTAGACCAAGAGACGGCATCTTGTTGTTCCTAATGATTCTGTAAATGATCATTAACGATGTTCTAGCAGCACACCTGACTTCATTTCCCATAATGCCCTCTGATTAAAGGCTTCCTAGTGCACTTCCTCTGGGTGATGACCTCTCTTCCTGAAACTGATTGGTAGAAGGGCAGAGGTCAAGGCTGATCTTGCAGTGACACACACACACACACACACACACACACACACACACACACACACACACACACACACACACACACACACACACACACACACACACACACACACACACACACACACACACGGCCCAACCAGTAGCCCCACACCTGTTTGCCATGTCCTGCATGAATAGAAGGCACCCGCCCTGACATCCGCCCTGACATCCGCCCGTCCGCACACACGCGCACGAACACACACACACACACGCACGCACCTGTTTGTCATCTCCTTATGGGACACCTGTAGCTCACTCCAGAGGCCCAAAGCTACTGCACGTTGTGTGTGTGTGTGTGTGTGTGTGTGTGTGTGTGTGTGTGTGTGTGTGTGTGTGTGTGTGTGTGTGTGTGTGTGTGTGTGTGTGTGTGTGTGTGTGTGTGCGTGTGTGAGTGTTTTGCCAATGTCTTATACTGTATGTATCTTTAGTTTAACTGCACATTGGAGACTGATCAAATGCAATTTCGAACTTCTCTGCTAACCCTGCTGCATAGATTTTTGACAATAAAGTAGGGCTGCACGATTATGGAAAAAATCATAATCACGATTATTTTGGTCAAAATCATAATCACGATTATTGATTTTTGCAGATTTTTTTGAAAATTGTAACAAGATGAAATATAACCAAGAATGAATTACATACGGGATGAGCAAAATAAAATTAATTGTAATAATTATGTAAAGGCAATAGCATGAAACTTAAGTGGACAGATTTCTGGCCAGAAACACCAGCCTGTCAGTATGTTCTGGCTTCAAGGACGCTCTCAAAAGTAGGTCACTATTGCCACGATTAAATCACGATTAAAATCATGAGTTCGATTTCACTATTTTATCACGATTTTGATTATTTTTCGATTAATTGTGCAGCCCTACAATAAAGTACGCTTGCCAAAGAACACCAGTGTCTAATGAGATAGATATTCGGTCATTCTCTCGGCCTTCAATAAATAAACATTCAGCAGATTGTTGGTTATCAGTAACCACATTCAGAGGTAAAAGACTGTCCACCATTTGCTTTGGTGCTGACAGGTCAGACGTTATGTATTTTTGTGTTTTCTCAGAGGCATGTGTTTAAGGCTTCAATACAGTTTATTGTCATTTGGGCCTGTTCTGTATGGATTTTATGGATTTATGGAAGGGGCCACCGCCCACCAGAGGAAAGTAGGGGAGGGTCATTTAATTTCTGACTTTGTTGAAGGGAGGGGTCCGATGAGACACCTGCTGATCACATGACAGCCAGGAAAGCTCCACAGAGCACCGGGGGCAGCAGGGCACATCAAAGCCCAGGGAGGAGGCCACAATCTGGGGGAGGATGGGTTGGGCAATCCCCTCCCCAACCCCCTCGAATGGGGCCTAAACACTCACAGCTGGAGTGTGTGTGTGAGTGTGTTTGTAGATAGATAGATAGATAGATAGATAGATAGATAGATAGATAGATAGATAGATAGATAGATAGATAGATAGATAGATAGATAGATAGATAGATAGATAGATAGATAGATAGATAGATAGATAGATAGATAGATAGTAGATGGGCACATGCACGCAGACACACACACACACACACACACACACACACACACACACACACACACACACACACACACACACACACACACACACACACACACACACACACACTCTCTTGACCACAATTGAGCAATTCTATACAACAACAGAAAGTAACAAAATAAAAAATAAATAAATAAAAATCTTACGCATAAGGTGTCCACTGGAGGGCGCTGTCCTGTCTGCCAACTCTCACTCCGGATGGTGCCAGCTGATCTGATGCCAACTGCTGGAGTTGCCCCTCCTCTTCCATTGCCCCCTCTAGTTGCCCTCCCTCTGACTGTTCCAATGCCCCAAAGCGCCCTGCCTCTGACTGTTCCAATGCCCCTAGTTTCCCTCCCTGTCCCTCTTCCAATGCCCCTAGTTTCCCTCCCTGTCCCTCTTCCAATGCCTCCTCTGCTTGCCCTCCTCGTGCCAATGAACCCTGTGGTTGCCCTGCGTGGGTGGTCTGGGATGCCAGGCTGGGGGCAGTGGTGCTGGCAGTAGCAGTAGCAGTGGTGGTAGAGGAGGGCATGGCAGGGGTCGTTGGGTTTGAAGGACGTTCAAGGGCAGCGGCGGTGGGGGCCACCTGGGTGGGGGGGGTGGCATGGGGGTCAGAGGTCACGGAGAACAGGTCCAGCTCCAGCTCCAGCTCGCAGCGGTAACCGTGGAAACCGGCGCGGCATTCGCAGGTGTTGGGGCGTCGGCACACGGCCCTGTTGTGGCAGCGAGGGTAACACCTGGCTACAGACGGAGAGGGGGGGGGGGGGGTGAAAAAGAGGGAGACAGAGAAATGGAGAGATAGAGA
>NC_085864.1:51822563-51825063 GCF_034702125.1 Engraulis encrasicolus
ATTCTTTAGTGCCTTTGTTACGACTCTGCTCCGGCCGCTGCAACTTTTTGCATTTTCTATGTGTGTGTGTGTGTGTGTGTGTGTGTGTGTGTGTGTGTGTGTGTGTGTGTGTGTGTGTGTGTGTGTGTGTGTGTGTGTGTGTGCTGCTTTTGTTACCACTCTGCTCCCGCCGCTGCAACAAAGCGTGCAGAATTTCTCAGGGGATAAACCCCCTCGCGCGCACACACACACACACACACACACACACACACACACACACACACACACACACACACACACACACACACACAGACACACACAGGGGTGCAGTATTTCTATGGGATAAACGCTGGCTAGTGCTGTGAAGGCATTGACAAGCCTATGGATTGTCAGACAACACACACACAGAGACACACAGACACAGACACACACACACACACACACACACACACACACACACACACACACACACACACACACACACACACATGCACACTAACCAAAACACACAACCCTAACTTCAGACTACTGTATATTATCCATGCCTTGAGAAAGCACAGGAAACCTATAAAGGGTGCAAATAGGAACCAAAAGCAGACAAATCTAAAAACTTGTTTTCCAATAGCCAGACTAATGTCGCATTTCATATCGCGCACTTGTGCACTTCGGGCACTAATTTTAAGTGCGTAGGAAGTAGAGATGCACCAGATCCGGTTCCGGATCCGGATCCGGCAGGATAATAGGGTTTTTCACAGGATCCGGATCCGGTTCCAGGATCCAGGATCCGGTAGCCGAGGCTTTTCAGTCAAAATAGTTTGAGCCAACGTGATAAAAAGGGCCCACGTGTGCGAGTAGGCTATGTGTTTCAACCCTTTCGTAGGATCCGGTATCCGGTTACGGATCCGGCAGGATCTTAATCAGTGGATCCGGTATCCGGCAGGATCCTAAAAATCAGGATCCGGTGCATCTCTAGTAGGAAGCTCATTCTGAACATTTCTGTAAATTAAATGTACTGAAAGCATCCGGATGCTGCCCTAACAATGGCCAAAACTGCATTGCACGCACTGAATGGCTGCCATGTTGCTAACAAAATGGAAGAAAAATGACATTCAATAGAAAAATGTCATATAGTTCAGTAGAAGAGTTTGGTCCAGAGTCTCTTAATGCTGTAAGAATTGTAGCTGAGACACCTTTTCATGCCTACTGAAGTATTGTATGCAATTAAGTTGCCATTTGGGGTGAAGGAAATGTAAATAGGCCTACAAACATGAGACGCGATTGTAATGGAGCGCTGCTCCTTTAAGGGAGGTCTGACGCTGCGGCACACGTCACCACGCCGCTCGTAGAGGCTTATGGGAAGTCTCTTCATAAACACTGCCAGTGGCTAGTATTCGGTAAGCCTGCAAAGTCCCCCTTTGCGCGTTTCATCGCCACCGGCGAATGCTGTGGTTGCTTCTCCCCTCGCCGTCGAGAGGAGTGCGGTGTCCAGTTCAGATCTAGGAGATGTGGACCATTTCTTGTCCTCGTGAGTTGTGATTCCAACTTGGCGTCTCTTACTTGGCTAGAGTGATCTCTTGCTTCTCCACTGGCAAGGACTTCGGTGGACAATACCAACGGTTACCTTGCGCATTTCCCGTCTCCTGCACGCCGCGTGTGGTCGCTACCGGCGCCTCGGCCGTGTACCTCTGTATTGACACTCCGACTGTGAGAATTGCGCTGCGCATCGGTGCACCCTCATCTCCGGGTTGTATCTGTGTGGCCGTGGTCAGACACACCACGCGTTTAGGTGCACGAGCGGCGACTTTTAGCCCCGGTTGTGTGGTGCCTCTGGACGCCGGGAACCCGTATCTCGGCTGCTGCTCCGGCCTCGGGAAACCGGACATTCGTGTGTGTGTGTGCGTTGGCGCGCTTTAGTTCGGTGTGTGTGTGTGTGTGTGTGTGTGTGTGTGGGCGCTCGGCTTGGTGTGAGCTGGTGTGTGAGCCATTCCACAGTGTGTGTGCGTGTGCGTAAGTTGGTACGTGTGAGTGTGTGTGTAGGTACCTAGGGGACTGCACTGAGCTGAGCCTCTGGGGTTTGGTTTACCTCCTGTTTTGATTTTCGTTTTCTTTCGTTTGCTGTGCCTAATTTCCTTTTTTTCATTATTTCATTCAATTATCTAATTTCTTATGTAACTGCATGTGTTTACTGGATTTTGATTTATTTTGCATGGTTTGCTGTGATTTCTTGTTGTTTCTGTTTGCTGTGAACTATTTCTTTACTTTTTCTTTTGTTAATCTTGAGGTGTGCCATTCGCCCTATTGTGTTAGCCGTGCCAGCCCCTAGTGACAAAGTCTGACAACCTGAGTGTAGGTTCTAAGGCCTTAGGCCTACCAGGTGTGTTGCTTATTGTGAATTAAGGAACATACTTTGGGGCAGGTGTTTACAGATCCGCGGGTGTGGTGGCAGCACACCCACCCCTGCACTTTACTGTTAACGTGAACATACTTTGGGGCAAGTGTTTATCTATCTGCGGGTGATTGC
>NC_085864.1:51832563-51835063 GCF_034702125.1 Engraulis encrasicolus
TTAAGTTGTTCAAATCCAAAATATAGAGGTGTATTATCATAGATGTAGGCCTTGGCTGTGCAGTGAATGCATTGGCCAAGCTCCCCATGTTTAACATTTTTCATAAAATGGGCTCTTTCTTGTTTTGTCAACAGCGGCAGACAGAATTAGAAGTAAAAACACATGTTTACTGTATTAAAGTGAATTACTTTAACAATTCAACATAACTGTAGACACTTATTGTATGCATATTCTTAAAACATGTCAAAACACGTAAAACATGTGTTTTTTGGTGAACTCCATCAGATGTCACCACCGTCAGGTTTTCTGACAAAAAAACCTCCAAATGCACCTCAGTGGTGGCTAGAGTATAATTTTGGATCACAATTATTACTAACATGCCTAGTAATGTTTCATTAACCAGCACAATTTAGTAAAATATGGAACAACATGATGAGCAGAACAAAATCTGACGGTGGTGACATCTGACGGTGTGAGACAAAAAAACACTCTTTTAAAATATTATGCATTGTTTGTTCACATTAGCCATTTCATTTTCGCTCTGTTTCTTGGGTGCTTCATACCTTTTCTGAAAAAAATTATATTTATTAACATTAATGTAATACAATACTATTAAAACCCCCAACGGTGTTGACAGTTTATGGTTGGGACAGTACCAGTGTCCACGCAAATTAACAAATTGAGGACAAAATAATAAACTTACAGGAGCTTCAGTGATGGTGAAGTAGGCAGTAGAGCTGAAGGTTTGAAAAGGGGTCCTCAGTAATGAAAATTACCTTGTGCATACCTGATTTTATTGTCTTTTAGAAAAAATCTGACGGTGGTGACCAATATGCTGGACACATTTTGAGCAATCAGTAAATAATAGTAAATATTGTTTTACATCCACTATGTGCACATCTGTAGAACCACTTTAATATGGTCTTCCACATCATGGTGACATTGTTCAATTCTGTTAGTGATTTTTGTATTTTAAGTCAATTGAAATGATGATGCCAGTCCTTGGGACAGGCGTTTTTACAGGGTGTGGACAGGTTTATAGCCATGAAAAGTAATAAAATTACACTTAAATATTTCAAACAACTGTGTATTCGTGTGACAGACCCCTTGGCCATTACCTGGGTTCATTTTGTTTGTGAAAATGTAGTTGATTTTCCACAGAATTAATATTTTACTGCAGGGACATGTTTTTGCCAAACTTTCAAGAATCAGTGATATACAAACTATGTCATGACGGTCTTAAAAGGCAGCCATACCAATGTTTCCACATATATGATTGGTATCGGACAGAGCTATATCTGGCACTTGTGAGCATCATTATAATGCAGTTTTCAGACTTATCCAAACGGCACATGAACTTAAACATTAGGTTCCTCAGGAGTGCCTGTAAAGTACATAGTCCTGAGTCACAAAATAATTTACTAGCACTGCAACTCCTGGGCTTTTTCAGCAATATCCTCAGGCAGTCATTATATGCTACTTGGAGTTTACGAGACAATGCGTAAGAACAGGAAAGGTTATAATTCAAAAAGGCTCACCAAAATTGTAGAATAGCAGTCAAATGTCCCCTTGTCTGATGAGCCTTGGTTTCTGCTGCAACACTCAACATCCCTTGTATTAATGTTTAAAGCTGGTGGTGTAATGGCATACTGCAGGGACATTTTCTTGGCACAATTTGGGCCCCTTGTTACCAAATGATCTCTGTTGGAATGTATAGCCTATTGCTGCAGGCAGTTAAGGCCATTCTGAAGGAAAAAGCGGGTCCAATCTAGCACTAGCAAGGTGTGCCTAATAAAGGGGTTACGAGGGTATAATATAACCTACTCAATGACCCAGCATCTGACTCTTGAGCAGTAGCCTATTGAGTTTTTTTATCAATAGAAAAATAGCCTCACTTCAGCTATATGAATGACCCAGACAGTGCCTTAATTTTGGTCCAGTCCTAAGACAGTATCATTGGTTTTTTTTTAGAAGAGTACAAGTTCCCTAACCTATGTCAAGGAGCCCCAGTTCAGCTCTGTGCCGCAGTACTAAAGCCATGGAGATCCAGTCTTCACCAGAGGGCTTCACTATTGCTGTTTTCATAGCCACTAATCCATTTACCTCAACCCCCTCTCCTCTCCTCGCCTCTCCTCTCCACTCCTCTTTTCTCCTCTCCTTTCTCTTCTCCTCTCCACTCCTCTCCTCTCCTCTCCACTCCTCTCCTCTCCTCTGTTCTGCTCTCCTCTCTTTCTCCTGTCCTCTCCTCTCCTCTCCTCCTCCCCTCTCCTCTCCTCTCCTCTTTTCTGCTCTGCTCTCCTCTCCTTTCTCCCCGTTCCTCTCCTCTCCTCTTTCCTCTCCTCTCCCCTCCCCTCCTCTTCTCACATCTCCCCTCCTCTTCTCTCCTCTCCTCTTTCATTTCCTCTCCTCTCCTTTCTCCTCTCTTCTGCTCTCCTCTCTCCCTTCCTCTCCTCTCCTCTCTTCTCCCCTCCTCTCCTCACCCCTCATCTCCTCTCCTCTC
>NC_085864.1:51837563-51840063 GCF_034702125.1 Engraulis encrasicolus
ACACACACAGCGCCCATTTCTTTTCAGTCACAAAGTGACACCTGCCCTCCTAAAAGACAGAATCGTGTCTGCCTTCACTGCTTACATGTAATGGGGATGGCAGTCGGACCAGTGTAGTTGTGTAGTTGACTAAAACGTATTTATTATAACCTTATAGTAACGTCACCATGACGCATAACTTTACGCATCGTGTCTGCACACACTATTTCAGCCAAAGCATCAGCAGGAGTCGTGTAAAATAAGTGCAGCAATGAATTAAAAACTCACCCAGTCACATCAACAGATATTTTCCCCTGCTGAGTCCTGCTGCGCGTATTCCCGTTCTCTACTTTGTTCATTTTGAAATTCCTTCTTATTTTGGGGCGCACCGTCACGGTTCGCATCCCTGTTTGCATTCCATGATGGTAGACGGCGGTGGAGGAAGCGGAGGATTGGTACATGCTTTCAATTCCGCTCTGCTCCCGCCTAACGTGACTGCTGCTTACTCTCACTCTCGCCGTGGCTTCTGTTCCCCAAAATGTTAAAAATAATAAAAACGTGGTCCCCAAAAACAAAACCGGACATATTCCACAATTCGTCATCGTTTCAGCATAATCTGAGTACACCAAAGTCACTGTTGCTAACAGAAATGAAGCTCCAGCAGCGGTGAATATAAATCACCTCAGACAGACTATTTTTTTCTTTCTTTCTTCTTCAAAGTCGGTGTAACACAACTCAAATGTATAAGGATACGCTCCGTTTGCGTCAAAAAGACGTCTGTAGAAGGCCTTTGTCCATGGGATATTGTACCCGTGTAGCGGTTTTCAGCAAGTGGACTTTCGGACGCCCTGCTGTGGTCCACACAAATCCAGCTGCTTCAAAGTTCGCCTTTAAACTCCTGGACCAATCACATGGCGCTTCTGAACTCCAGCGCACCGACTGACCAATCAGATAGTTATGCCAACAGGTCCTGGTATTCTAAATCATTCAATTTACTTCGAATTTAATTACTGTGGGTTTTTAGTAAATTTGGCTCAATAACATTGCATTGTGAAGTGAAGTGAACTGAAGTTGTCATCACAGGTAGGCCTAATCGCTTTTGTTGGTGCATCACACAACACACGACGTCGCAAGAGTAAGTTTGTCATTGCATATCTTTATGAAACATTATAAACAGTAGAAGCATCATCTCATGGGTAGTGGATGCATCGCCAATCAACGAAGTGATAAATAAAGAGGGTGTGACAGTATGCATTCCTTCGACGCAAGGGAAGCCCCCGGTGCCCGCATGGGACTGTCAAAGTTCAAGTCAAAGAGAGAAAGTGAGTCAGAGACGAGTCTTGTTTATTGTAGAAGCTCTCGGTCAATGTGTAGCCAGGCTGGCTATTACCCTCCATTGTTCACACCGGGGTGCAAATGTAGACCAGCCCGACCACCAGCAGGTTGACGACACCGCTGACCACGGCTTCTTCCTTCTCCTCCAGAGTCGGACCCCCAACAATAGCAGCACTCGCACACTGCAAAAATAAAGGTTTTTTTTTTAAGTTTCAAGTAAAAAGAAAAAAAAATCCAGTCAATCTTAATTTCAGAAAACACCATCTAATAAGTAGTAGATCTACTAGAATTCAGAAGTAGAAATTATACAATGTAGGCCTGTTTTAAGACATTTGTCCGTGGGTCAAGATATTTTTTACTTGGTCATGTATTTTACTTGTTTTAAGCAATATCTGTCTATTAGGCCTACCCTCCATTGATCACACCTCGGTGCAAATGTAGACCAGTCCAACCACCAGTAGGTTGACGACACCGCTGACTACACCCACGATCCCGCACAGAGCCTCTTCCGTCCGGCCGTCTTCCCTCTCCGGGTGCGGACCCTCAGCAGCAACCGCAGCAGCCGCGCGCAAACACTCCGCGTGGCCACAGCTCAGCGCGCCTATTGTCACCTCTGACCTCTGCGGAATTATGAGGGGCGCGAGGGGTGAACATGGAGGGGAAAGAGGAGGAAACGAGGGAGGATGAGAAGAATTGGAGAGAGAGAGCATGACGGGGGTCTTTGGAAAGTTAGAGGCTGGTGGGAGGCGATTTAAAAGAGGGAGGCAAAGATCATTGAGAAATAGCAAAATAAGATAGCATAAACCATAAATTAGAAGTTGAGTAGAATAGAGTCACTTTTTGACACCCAGAAGGAAATGAAGTTGTCAAGTAGCTTACGCAAAGACACAGAATGTCCACATGAACATTTGAAGACAACAGGTAGGTCAAAGTCAAGGGAGAAAAAAACAGTAGCCTATTAAAGTATTAAATTATTATTTGATTTTGAGCAAACATATGTATTAATTCAACAGACAGAAGACAGCCCGCCTTGTATATGTTAGTTTCACAATTTGATAAATGGCAGAGTTAATGAGCGTTCATATGGAATGAGAGGTTAGGAATAACATACCCATTGCCTCTGCACATGCCACATTCTACCACTGGGTGGCAAAAGAGACCAACGTCAGTGAAGACTGAGTTTGCT
>NC_085864.1:51847563-51850063 GCF_034702125.1 Engraulis encrasicolus
ATATTGCACACCTGACTCCGTCCTCCTTTTATGTTGTGGCTACCTTGAGCTAGGTGGTCGTAACAGTAACCTAATTTGACATGAAGGATTAGGCCTACCTGCTAATATGTGGACATGTGGATAATAATGAACTGGGTTGAGAGAGAGTTAGAGATGAGGAGAAAGAGAGAGAGGATGAGATAGAAAGAGAGAGACAGAGATAGGGAGAGAGAGAGAGAGAGAGAGAGAGAGAGAGAGAGAGAGAGAGAGAGAGAGATACGCAGATAGGGAGAGTGAGAGATTGTGAGAGATGGGGAGAGAGAGACAGAGAGAGATGGAGGTAGGGCGAGTGAGAGAGGGTGAGAGAGAGGGAGATGCAGAGAGAAAGAGGGTGGGAGATGGAGAGAGAGATAAGGAGAGAGACAGAGGTTGAGAGAGAGAGAGAGAGAGAGAGAGAGAGAGAGAGGTAATTGAATTGAATTGAGAGAGAGGCTGAGAAAGAAAGCGAGAGAGAGGGTGAGAGAGAGAGGGTGGGAGATGGAGAGAGAGATAGGGAGAGTGTGTGTGAGTGAGAGATAGGCCGATTGACAGAGGGCGAGAGATGGAGTTGGGAAAAGTTCAGACAGAATGAGTGGGCGAGAGGCAGAGAGAAAAAAGGATGAAAAGGTCAAAGAATGAGAACAGACAGAAGACAGAATGAGTAAGAGAGAGAGAGAGAGAGAGAGAGAGAGAGAGAGAGAGAGAGAGAGAGAGAGTGATAGAGATATCGATATAGATAGAGATAGAGATGAAGACAGAGAGAGAGAGAGAGAGAGAGAGAGAGAGAGAGAGAGGGATGTAGATAGAGAAAGAGATAGTGATAGAGAGGAATACAGAGAGATAGACAGATAGAGAGGAAGATAGAGTGAACGAGTGATGAAGAGAAGAATGGGGGAAAGCTAGATTATGTCTTTGTATCACTGAAGGAAGAGCCACTGCAGAGTTGAAGGCTGTTAGTCTATGCTGCACACACACACAGAAACACACACACACACACACACACACACACACACACACACACACACACGCACACACACTGTACACACACACACACACACACACACACACACACACACACACACACACACACACACACACACACACACACACACATACACACACACACACACACACACACACAAATATGACAAACACACACACACACACAAATATGACAAACACACACACACACTGTAAATACACCCCCCCCACACATACACACACACACTGTAAATGCAACCCCCCCCCCCACACACACACACACCCACACACACACACACACACACTGTAAATAGAAGGAGGGAAAGAGAGGAGTGGATGGGGACAGAGAAGAAGAGGAAATGTGGAGAGGGGAGGAGAAGGAGGAGTGGAGTGGAGAGGATGGCATTGGGGACAGAATTGGGAGGGGGAGGGGGAGGAGGGGGAAGAGAGGAGTGAATGGGGACAGAGAAGAAGAGGAAATGTGAAGAGGGGGGGAGGAGGAGGAGAGGGGAGGGTGGGGACAGAGAAGAGGAGGAGGAGGAGGAGAAGAGGAGTGGGTAGGGACAGAGAAGAAGAGGGGGAGGAGGAGGAAGAGGAGGAGAGGAGTGGGTAGGGACAGAGAAGAGAGGGGAGAAGTGGACATAGAAGAGGAGGACAGAGAGGAGGAGGAGAGGGGTGGATGGGGACAGAGAAGAAGAGGAAACGTGAAGAGGAGGAGGAGGAGGATGGGGAGGAGTGGATGAGGACAGAGAAGAGGAGGAGGAGGAGAGGGGTGGGTAGGGACAGAGAAGAGGAAATGTGAAGAGGGGGGGAGGAGGAGGGAAAGAGATAGGAGGGTGGGGACAGAGAGGAGGGGGGGAGGAGGAGGAGGAGAAGAGGATTGGGTAGGGACAGAGAAGAAGAGGAAACGTGAAGAGGGGAGGAGGAGAAGGAGGAGGGGAAGAAAGCAGGAGTGGTTGGGGACAGCGAGGAGGAGGAGGATGAGGAGGAGGAGGAGTGGATTGGGTAGGGACAGAGAAGAAGAGGAAGTGTGATGGGGGAGGAAGGGAAAGAGAGGAATGGATGGGGACAGTAGTAAATGTGCAGAGAGGGAGAGGGAGAGAGGGAGAGAGAGAAAGAGAGAAAGAGGGAGAGAGGGAGAGAGGGAGAGAGAGAGAGAGAGGGAGAGAGGGAAAGGCTGGACTCTCTTCAAAGTGCTGTGCAGAGAGAGTTGAGTTCAGCTCTGTCTAATTCATGACAGAAGGGCAAAAGTGAGAGCGCTCCGGGCACAAACATATGCTACACCCTCTCGTCCATGTAGACACTCTAAACTTTACATCTAATATGCAACAACCTCTTATATTAAAATATCTCGTCCTGTTTAAATATGCTACACCCTCTCATCTATGTAGAGACACTCTAAACTTTACATTTAATATGCAACAAAGTATTCATCAACCTCTTATGTTAAAATATTTTGTGCTATTCAAATATGCTACTCCTTCGTATCTATGCTAGACAC
>NC_085864.1:51855063-51857563 GCF_034702125.1 Engraulis encrasicolus
ATCAGAATGTTATTTAAACGAGCAATGGCAAGAAACAGGGGCAAAGTAGGCTACAGGGTAGGAAGACATTGTGCAAGTCAGCAGATTGCTTTTTAGACGTGAGAAAACAGGCAGTTGTCATAGGTAAACACTAAGAATACAAAATATTTACAAAACATACCACACTACTTATCTTTCAGAATGCAGTTATTTTAGGAAGTTATTATTGTAATTATGGCTATAATCGGACAGGCAGTTTCAACCAAAGCTCATTTCCGATTGGAAGTGCAGCCTTATTTTGTCCATCATACATTAAGGACTTTCTTTTGGTAAACGCTAGAAACACCTTCAAATCCTTGATTTAGACATTTTACAGTGTGTGTGTGTGTGTGTGTGTGTGTGTGTGTGTGTGTGTGTGTGTGTGTGTGTGTGTGTGTGTGTGTGTGTGTGTGTGTGAATATGTGCAGTATTGAATGTTTGTGAATTTGCTGATCTCATCCATCCATCTAGCATTGATGAACTCAATAAAGACGTTTTATTTAGCTGTTGCCTTGCTGCGTCTGAGTTCTGTGGTGCTGTAGAAATACTGTAATGTCACGAGCGAAACCGAGATCTTCCTTCACAGTCCATATCATCCTCTATTACCAACAAGGTCTTCCTTCAATCCATACCATCCTCTGTTACCAACGAAATTTAAGAGGGAGTGATTCAGTTTAGAGCGATGAGGGTAAGAGGAAGACTGCGATCGTTTTTTTCGTTGCAGTCAGACCGTTGTGTCAATGCATATAATAAAATGGTCACATGCACACCATAATAAACTACTCACTAAATAAACTACCAGCAAAGAAGATCAATGTGCAGTGATTTATCCCCCATTCGGATAACTTTTCATTGCACATCACCAGCACCTGGACACTGGTTGTGCACAGGGACTCAGCTTTGAGTCCGAGGAGTGACACCTGGTGTATAGCTGTAAAATGAGCCAGTCATCAGCCGAGATGACTTAGTGTTTGCACTGTTCAAACACAGGGTTCCACAATGTTCACATGACCCCTGATGGATGACGCTTGGTCACAGGCAAGATCAGATGATCTACATGTACTGTACATAATGTGTATTTTACACATAGATGTCTATGAGGATGAGGAAGGTCATGTGGTCAGGTCAGGTGTATATGATAAAGATGAGGAAGACTGTGGTCAGAGGGTGAACAAGGATCTCCAGTAGATTCACTACAGTGCCAAAGAAAGCTGTGAGGATGAGGAAGAGGAGGAGGATGAAGAGGACCTCTAGCATGTTGAGAACGGTGCCAATGGTGATGATGAAGACTCTGAAGATGTGGATTCTGGTCTGATGGACATGATGAAGAGGAAGGTTGTTGTCAGATGGTGGTGCATATGTAGACGAAGTATGCCACAAGTAGGCTCAGCACGGTGCTGACGATATCCAGCGAGACTCTGGTCTGATAACGATGAAGGTTTATTCCCTGATGTCCTGATGAAGAAGATGATGACGTTGATGAAAAGGGAAGCTGTGATCAGTTGGTGTATGATGAAGAGGAAGGTTCTCGACAGATGGTGGTGTATATGTAGACGAAGATGACGATGAGGAAGGTTCGGTTCAGATGGTGGTGTATATGTAGACGAAGATTACCACTAAGGGTTGCGAATGGTGCTAATGATGATGATGAGGAACACTGTGGTCTGATGAAGTATGAGTAAGGTTCTGGTCAGATGGTGGTGTATATGTAGACGAAGATGATGAAGAGGAAGGTTCTGGTCAGATGGTGGTGTATATATATACGAAGATGATGAAGATGACGGTCCTTGTCAGATGGTGGTGTATATATATACGAAGATGATGAAGATGACGGTCCTTGTCAGATGGTGGTGTATATGTAGACGAAGATGACCACGAGCAGGTTGAGAATGGTGCCGATGATACCCAGCACGGCCAGGATCCTCTCCTCGCGGTCGTCGCCGGGGTCGATGTTGTCGTGGCGATAAGGGATGCAGGTGTGACCACCATGGGGCAGCATCTTTAGCATCAAAGCTGCCCACCACCACACACTGCTACTCCTGAAACACACACACACACACACACACACACACACACACACACACACACACACACACACACACACACACACACACACACACAATACACATGCATAAAAATACGTTACTATCAATTAATAGAAATAAACATGTGCGCACCGTACGCACACGGACTGGGTGCACCGCACGCACACGGACTGGGTGTAAAGAGCATATTTGTCTTTAAACACCCAGGTGTAAATTGCAACAATTACTATTTACACCCGGGTGCAAATAACAACAATGCTATTCACACCCAGGCAGGTGTAAATAGCAACAATGGCTATTTACACCCAGATGCAAATAGCAACAATGGCTGTTCACACCTGGGTGCAAATAGCAACCATCGCTATTCATACCTGGGTGCAAATAGCAACAATAGCTATTCACACCCGGGTGCAAATAGCAACAATGGCTATTCACAC
>NC_085864.1:51862563-51877563 GCF_034702125.1 Engraulis encrasicolus
CAATGCTCCACTGTAAGTCGATGTGGTCTTATTTTGAAGACGACAACCTCCTCTTTCACATGAGCCATTCAATACGTGTGATGGTTGCCATCACACCGAATGGCATTGTTTTGATTGCGGAAACGCCATTCTGTGAGGTGGCGCTGTACGGAACACTGTGCGTTACTTCTATATTTCTTGAGCACTTTGTATCTGCTAGTGATGCTGGCTATGATTATGTCCTTGATTTTAAGTCGCTTTGGTTAAAGGTAATGTAATGTAATAACGTCTATAGCCAGGTCTACCTGCCTTTTTACACCATGCCCAGGGGCGGAGCTATAGGGAGGACGAGCAGGGCACTTGCCCCTGGGCCCAGGGTCCTCCCATATTGGTGGTAGGGGCCCTATTGTGAGTTTGGTAAGCTGTATAGGAGGCCCTATAAGTGTCTTGCCCTGGGGCCCTGTGAGCATGTATTCCAATACTGATCATGCCTTTTTAACCCATTGATGCCTAAAGCACCTGCAAAAAAAGGCTGCGGAATGCCTGAATCCTTTTTAAGAAAAGTTACCCTCAGCAACATGCGTAACGCAACATCCACCAGCACCAATGGGTTCATGGCATAATAAATATAACCTTTTGATCTGATTCTTGGCAGAATATCAAACCTTTAAAGGTAATATGGGGCCTTTAAGACCTCATTTAAGGGTCTTATAAATAGATTGATCTAGGGATTGCTATAATTCACACATGTTGATGCTTATTCTACACACTTGAAAAGACAGTCAATCAACTGATTATCATCGAATACACTTGAACTAGAATCAGCACAAATGACCCGAAATATTTAAGACTGTCAAACATAATAAAGCCTTTTTATGTGCCGTTTAAACTTTATTCTTTTCTCAGACACAGTCCTTTGACATGAACTCAGCTAATCTTTTGAGGCCCCCATTACTGCAATCTTTCTGTTGAAGTGCGAATTAAAGTGACAAGACAGATTAAAGTGATATCAATAAGCAAGTTTGAAGACGGTCATAGCAATTCATTAGTTTAAGTGACTATTAAATTAATTAATGTAATTTCCCTCTATCTCTCTCCCTCTCTCTCTCTCTCTTTCACACACACACACACACACACACACACACACACACACACACACACACACTCACACACACACACACACACACACACACACACACACACACACACACACACACACACACACACACACACACACACAAACACACGCATGCAGACACACACACGTCTGAGGAAAAGACATTGGCCGAGACAGAGTGATGAACGTTAACAGACAGAGAGAGAGAGAGAGAGAGAGAGAGAGAGAGGGAGAGGGAGAGAGAGAGGGGGGGGGTGGAGAGTGCAAGTCTTAATTACTGCAGTTAAGGTCATAGCAGGACGGTTTCATATTTTCTCATGTCCCATTTACACAGCCCGGTCTCATCTCTTCTCATGTCCCATTGACACAGCCCGGTCTCATCTTTTCTCATGTCCCATTGACACAGCCCGGTCTCATCTTTTCTCCCATATCTGTACCCTTCTCTCAGCTTCATTCCCTATTTTAATTATTTGATGTTATATCGTCCTGTTTTAGTGTTCTTTAATTTTTCTAATTCTTTCTTGTTTCCTTCATTTTTACTTGTCTTTTTTGTGAAGCTCATTGAATCCGAGCATCTGAGTTTGAAATGTGCTATACAAATAAACTTGCCTTGCCTTGCCTTGCCATCTGTCACTTCCTCTGAGGTCTACTCTATTCCCATCATGGGAGTCACTTCTCATCTGCCATCCTCTACCTACAGCACAGTCTTTCAACTCCAAGCGACTGTCTGTTCCTAAAAACCACCCACTTGTATCCCCCCCTAATCCCATTGCTACAGTCCCGTTCCAGGATGAATGGCTGGATACAGCCCTCTATCCAGTCTAACTCTCAGGTCTATTCCCATCACGGGATATTTTAGCCCCTTCTCATCTGCTATCCTCCGCCCTGCACCACCTTTCAACTCCAAGCGACTGTCTGTTCCTAAAAACCACCCACTTGTATCACCCCCATAGTCCCATTGCTACAGTCCTGTTCCAGGATGAATGGCTGGATACAGCCCTCTATCCAGACTAACCCTCAGCCTCTCGTCCCATCATGGGAGTGCACGGGAGTGCTATTTTAGCCCCCTCTCATCTGCTATCATCCACCTACCACCACCTTTCAATTTCAAGCGACTGTCTGTTCCTAAAAACAGCCCAGTTGTAGTCCCCCCTAAAGTCCCATTGCTACAGTCCTGTTCCAGGATAGATGTCTGAATGCAGCCCTCTATCCAGTCTAACTCTCAGCCTCTCGTCCCATCACGGGAGTCCTATTTTAGCCCCTCTCTCATCTGCTATCCTCCGCCCAGCACCATGTTTCAACTCCAAGAGACTGTCTTTCCCCTAAAATCAGCCCAGTTTTAGTCCCCTCTAAATTCCCATTGCTACAGCCCTGTTCCAGGATGAATGGCTGGATACAGCCCTCTATCCAGTCTAACCCTCAGCCTCTCGTCCCATCACAGGTCCTATTTTAGCCCCTTCTCATCTGCTATCCTCCACCTACCACCACCTTTCAACTCCAAGGCGACTGTCTGTTCCTAAAAACCACACACTTGTATCCCCCCCTAATCCCATTGCTACAGCCCTGTTCAAGGATGAATGGATAGATACAGCTTGTTAGAAACCATCTCTGACACAGCCCTCTATCCAGCCCTCTCAGCCTCTCGTCCCATCATGGGAGTCCTATTTTAGCCCCTCTCTCATCTGCCGTCATCCGCCTACCACCACCTTTCAACTCCAAGCACCTCTCTGTTTCCAAAAACATCCCCCTCAGTCCCATTGCTACAACCCTGTCCCAACTCTATCCACTATCCAGTCAGTCTCTCTCTCTCAGTTCTAGTCCCATCGCGGGAGTCCTATTTTAGCCCCTCTCTCAACAGCCTTCCTCCTTTCAGCTCTATTCCCATCGCAACAGCCCTGGTTTACCACACACACACACACACACACACACACACATACACAGACACACACATACACACGCGCGCACACACACACACACACACACACACACACACACACACACACACACACACACCTCGTCTATACCATCCAATTCTATCGCAGAGGACCTGCCATCCTCCACCCAGCATCAAGTTTAAACTCCAACCCAGACGACTATCTATTCTAAACTCTGCAGCCAGTGTTGCCAGATGTGACTGAACAAATGCTGCCCAAAAGCTTCTCAAAAACCGCCAAAATGCGCTAAATTCCGCCCAAATTCAACAAATTACATTGACTTCTATGGGCCCAAAACGGCTGAAAAAAAAAACGCCAAATAGCCAATTTTCCTTGTTTTTACCCACAGACGCTCGTCCCAAGTAGCCCAATTCGGCGGGAACCCGCCCAATCTGGCAACACTGTCTGCAGCCATCCTTTAATCCATTTTAGCCTAAGGCACCTGAAAAAACGCCTAAGCCCTTTTTGGGAAAAGGTGCCCCCTGCCTATTAAAACCTAAGTATCTCAGACATCCAAAGCACATACAAACATGAAATGAGTTGTATTTAAAAGCTATAGGACCCTCATCTTGCAGTAGAATGTGTTCATTCAGCTTTAACATACCCACATTTTTAATTTAAAAAACCCCTCAAATCTCAAGAGCCTGAATGCAGCATTTATGTTGCTCCAAAGGATGAATGAAGGAATGACTGAATGACTGAATTTAAGTATTACGTAAGAACTCTTTGATGATATAATGTAAATGAATGCATTACTTCCCAATCACAAAGTTAAAGGTCATTATAAATGCTTCAACAACAACACTGCAATGTGTGAAGTGTGAAGGTTCAATTAGCAGGGTAAGAGCATAGTTTTGCTCAAAATTTGGCAATGCACACAACATTATGGGTGACATGTCAGAGTTCAAAAAGGAGAAATTCTTGGTGCGTGTGTAACTGTTGCATCTTTGGCCGAGACAACAAGTCTTTGAGATGTATCAAGAGCCACGGTATCACAGTATGTCTGCATACCACCAAGAAGGATGAACCACATCCAACAGGATTAACTGTGGATGCAAAGAGGAACTAAATGACACTAAAATAACAGGTGTCTCAGTTATTTTTGTCCAACCCCTTTATGTACAGTACAAATGTAACTGGGTGTTCCTGCAGAGTCCACCACGCAGGGCTCAAACCTGCCACCTCCTAGTCAAAGCTCCAGTTCAGGCTTAGGAGCATAGTAGCTATGATAAGACAACATGTACTGCACATAGCTACCCCTACACCTGGATAAATACATACTGTATGTACAGTACATGTGTAACTGGGTGTTCCTGCACAGTCCGCCACTGGGGGCTCAAACCCGCCACATCCTAGTCAAAGCTCCAGTTCAGGTATGGTAGCATAGCTATGATAAGACAACATGTAGCCTACAGTACACAGCGGCCTCTACACCTGAATTAGCATATATACATATGTAACTGGACGTTCCTGCAGAGTCCGCCACGCAGGGCTCAAACCCGCCACCTCGTAGTCAAAGCTCCAGTTGTGGTATGGTAGCATATAGCTATGATAAGACAACATGTACTGTACATATAGTCAAAGCTCCAGTTGTGGTATGGTAGCATAAAGCTATGATAAGACAACATGTAGCCTACAGTACACAGCGGCCCCTACACCTGAATTAGCATATATACATATACAACTGGGTGTTCTATTCCTGCAGAGTCCGCCAATCGGGGCTCAAACCCGCCCCCTCCTAGTCAAAGCTCCAGTTTGGGTATTATGGGAACATATAGCTATGATAAGACACCATGTACTGCACATATGCCTAGTCAAAGCTCCAGTTTGGGTATTATGGGAGCATATAGCTATGATAAGACACCATGTACTGCACAGCGGCCCCTGAACCTGGATAAATACATGCACATACGTTTGTAGCTACCCCTGCACCTGAATTAGCATATATAGATATGTAACTGGGTGTTCCTGCACAGCCTGTCACTTGGGGCTCAAACCCGCCACGTCCTAGTCAACGCTCCAGTTGTGGTATGGGAGCATATAGCTATGATAAGACATCATGTACCTGTACAGTACACAGCAGCCCCTGCACCTCAATTAGCATATATACATATGTAACTGGGTGTTACTGCACAAGTCTGCCACTCCCGAGCTCAAACCCGCCACCTCCAAGTCAAAGCTGCAGTTCGGGTATGGGAGCATATAGCTATGATAAGACAACATGTGCTGCACATAGCTACCCCTACACCTGAATTAGCATATATACATATGTAACTGGACGTTCCTGCAGAGTCCGCCACGCAGGGCTCAAACCCGCCACCTCGTAGTCAAAGCTCCAGTTGTGGTATGGTAGCATCTAGCTATGATAAGACATCATGTACTGTACACAGCGGCCTCTACACCTGAATTAGCATCTATACATGTGTAACTGGGTGTTCCTGCAGAGTCCGCCAATCGGGGCTCAAACCCGCCCCCTCCTAGTCAAAGCTCCAGTTTGGGTATTATGGGAACATATAGCTATGATAAGACATCATGTACTGCACATAGTTACCCCTACACCTGAATTATATACATATGTAACTGGGTGTTCCTGCAAAGTCCGCCAAACAGGGCTCAAACCCACCATCAGTATAGTCAAAGCTCCAGTTCAGGCTTGGGTGCATATAGCTATGATAAGACATCATGTACTGTACACAGCGGCCTCTACACCTGAATTAGCATATATACATATGTAACTGGGTGTTCCTGCACAGTCCGTCACTTGGGGCTCAAACCCGCCCCCTCCTAGTCAAAGCTCTAGTTCAGGTTTGGGAGCATATAGCTATGATAGGACAACATGTGCTGCACATAGCTACCCCTACACCTGAATTATATACATGTGTAACTGGGTGTTCCTGCACAGTCCGCCACTGGGGGCTCAAACCCGCCACATCCTAGTCAACGCTCCAGTTGTGGTATGGTAGCATATAGCTATGATAAGACAACATGTACTGTACATATAGGCCTAGTCAACGCTCCAGTTGTGGTATGGTAGCATATAGCTATGATAAGACAACATGTACTGTACATATAGGCCTAGTCAACGCTCCAGTTGTGGTATGGTAGCATATAGCTATGATAAGACATCATGTACCTGTACATAGGCCTATAGTCAATGCTCCAGTTGTGGTATGGTAGCATAAAGCTATGATAAGACAACATGTACAGTACATATAGTCAATGCTCCAGTTCAGGTATGGGAGCGTAGCTATGATAAGACAACATGTAGCCTACAGTACACAGCGGCCTCTACACCTGAATTAGCATATATACATATGTAACTGGGTGTTCCTGCACAGTCCGTCAAACCCACCATCTCCTAGTCAAAGCTCCAGTATCTGGTATGGTAGCGTAGCTATGATAAGACAACATGTACTGTACACAGCGGCCCCTGCACCTGGATAAATATATATATAGATATGTAACTGGGTGTTCCTGCACAGCCTGTCACTTGGGGCTCAAACCCGCCACGTCCTAGTCAAAGCTCCAGTATCTGGTATGGTAGCACAAGACATCATGTACCTGTACAGTACACAGCAGCCCCTGCACCTGAATTAGCATATATAGATATGTAACTGGGTGTTCCTGCACAGCCTGTCACTTGGGGCTCAAACCCGCCACGTCCTAGTCAAAGCTCCAGTTCAGGTTTGGGAGCAAACCATAGTTATGATAAGACAACATGTACAGTACACAGCCGTCCCTACACCTGAATTAATATATATATACATATGTAACTTGGTGTTCATGCACAGTCCGTCACTTGGGGCTCAAATCTGCCACATCGTCAAAGCTCCAGTCTGGGTATGGGAGCATATAGCTATGATAGGACATAATGTACTGTACATATAGTCAAAGCTCCAGTTGTGGTATGGTAGCATATAGCTATGATAGGACATAATGTACTGTACATATAGTCAAAGCTCCAGTTGTGGTATGGTAGCATATAGCTATGATAGGACATAATGTACTGTACATATAGTCAAAGCTCCAGTTGTGGTATGGTAGCATAAAGCTATGATAAGACAACATGTACTGTACACAGCGGCCCCTGCACCTGGATAAATACATGCACATACATTACAGTATACATGCAGGAGCTGTCCTTCACTTAAATAATATATTATGTAGCTGCCAAGATCAAGTGCATTAACATGTCAAATGCAGTTTGCACATACATGCACCGCTGACATGGAAAGGTGTGTGTTGACTGTGTGTGTGTGTGTGTGTGTGTGTGTGTGTGTGTGTGTGTGTGTGTGTGTGTGTGTGTGTGTGTGTGTGTGTGTGTGTGTGTGTGTGTGTGTGTGTGTGTGTGTGTGTGCGTGTGTGTGTGTGTGTGTTTAACGCTATCTAGGTTCCAGCTTGACAGCTGGAAGGGGCGGTGGAAACACAGTGATGCTATTGCATCAACTGACAGTGTAAGAGGACACGCATACACACACACACACACACACACACACACACACACACACACACACACACGGGTGCGCGCGCCGCTCACACACACACACACCCACGCACACACGCACACACACACACACACACACACACACACACACACACACACACACACACACACACACACACACACACACACACACACACACACACACACACACACACACACACGCGCGCGCGCACACACACACACACAATCCTATCCAGCCAAGCCCAAGTCCAAGAAGCTAAAAATATACTGCCAGTTTGATGGGCTCAGAATGAAGAATGGACAGGTACCTATACCAGCATATCTTCCCCTTACTGCCTCCCAGTCTAATAGCTGTAGGCCTATCAAGTCAAGTCAAGTCAGCTTTTATTGTCACTTTCGTCATATGCACCAGTCATACAAGGAACATGAAATTACGTTTTCTCTCTGCCAGGACAAGATATGTACAAGACTGACATTTTACCGACTGACATAAAGTGCAAGACAGGACAGGTAACAGTGATGGACTGGTAACAATGAGTGGTCAATAATAAATACAGTACAAATAAACATTTAACATTTAACATTCAACATTTAACATTGAACATGTAAACAGAAGATCAGATAAATATAAAATAGAGCATAGAAATGTATGGTGTTCATCATGTCGACAATAACAGCAGCTGATTTTAAAGTGAAAGTGAAAGCCCATTGGGAAACTCCAACTCCCATTGTCATTGTGACACAGCACTCCACAGCACACAAGTGAACACTGCACACAACGAAATTGCATTTATGCCTCACCCGTGCAAGGGGGCAGCCCTCAGTGGCGCCCCATGGGGAGCAGTGCGGTGGGACGGTACCATGCTCAGGGTACCTCAGTCATGGAGGAGGATGGGGGAGAGCACTGGTTGATTACTCCCCCCACCAACCTGGCGGGTCGGGAGTCGAATCGGCAACCTCTGGGATGCAAGTCTGACACCCTAACCGCTCACCCATGACTGCCCACATCCAGTCCATAGAGGTAGAAAATAACACTAGAGAGGACACAGCAATTTGCGACAGCACTGGGAAATGGCAGCTGGAGCTTCCCAACTTCCGTAGGTAGTGTAGGTACTTTCAGGAAATGCAAGTCAATGGAGAAGACGCCCACCCCTGTCAAGAAATGAACTAAAACTGTGTAAATATGAAGTAACACTTTAATCAAAGACCAGATTTGAAATGTCAGGCTAAATATCTACTTAAATCATATGAATCGATAAAATACATTTAAAAATCAAATAATATCTTTTATGAACATAGTTAGCAACACACTTCAACTATTGTCCTTGTATAGTGTGTTGATGGACATTTTCACATGATTAAGCCATTTTTGACAGAGGTGAGCCTCGTTCTCCGTTAATTTCCATTTCTCTGATCTCACTACAGATAATGGCCGCTACAGATTGCCGTAAAAAGGGGGGCGGGGTCCTCTCTAGTGTTATTTTCTACCTCTATGTCCACGTCACATCCATGCACATCAACATCCATGTGACCCTCTGATCAAGATGGAAGCTACTGTATACCCTTGAAACATGTCAGGTAAGAGATGAAACTTTTACATGTCTGAAGTATAAGAAAAACGTACAGTTTTTCTCGATTGCTTCCACACAATTTCTGGTACTTCACACACGATTCTCGGAATATCTCACCCATTTCCCAACTCTCCTAACCAATGTCACTGAACACTAAGCACAATTCCTTCTTTACACTCACATTTCAGTTTTAAAACACACTCTTTTCAAACCACTACACAATATTCTCTGGATCACACAATTTTCATGAAGAAAATCCCTGGTTGTCGCATTGAACACCCTGTCATTCAAAATGCTAAAATCAACTGCCATACTATGTTCACTTCCTCATCACATGGGCAAACTCTCTTCATACCGGTTTACAATCTGAAATCACCACCCCATAAGTACACACATTGCATGTGATATTGATGAAAACATGAGTGGATGCAGTGAGAAAACACATTTGCTTAGTTTTTGAACTTCAAAATATGTTATACAAGAGCAATAGTTTTTGCCACACACCTGTGTACTCCTAGTGTAAAAACAATATTTCAGTATTTTACTACAGAAAAATACCCTCTTAAGTGAGTGGAACACTGAAGAAAATAAGTTTCTACTGTGTGTCAAGTTGAGTATAGAGTTTTACCTTGTACATATTCGTGTTAAATGGTTCACATAAGAGTGTTCACATAAGACTGCTTGTGTGTGTCATTTGAGAACAAAATTATCTTTTTAGAAGAGAGTACATTGTTTTAAGACAAGACGTGCATTTTTTAGAGGTAGTGAAGAGTTCTGCCCGTTGTGTGTGAGGTTTGGAGATTCGTGTGTAGAGTTTTGAGAATTCGAGAACTGATTCCAAAAATGATGTGTAAGCAATCGAGAAAAACTGTAAGTTTGCCTCCCGGTCTGTTTTTCATCTGTGTATCAAATCCTCAGTTGATCTCTTCATTAGATTCAGTATCTGACCACAGGTTTATTGTCTGAGGGTTGGGACGACTACTGCTGCATATTTACATACCATATGGCAGCGGTTCCCAAACTTTTTTTCCGTGCGCACCCCCCCCCCCCCCCCCCCCCCCCCCCCCCCCCCCCCCCTTGTACATTTCAGTGTGGTTCGCGCACCCCTTAAGTGAATATTTTGGTGTGCTAATGGCCAAGTAAGATTCACTGCACATTATGCACAGTTGTTTTGGGGAATCCTCTTTTCCAATAGTCTGGGAGTTAAACTACACTTCAGATGGACCCTTCCAGCATACAATTCACCATACAACTACTTAATGTTCATTAATGCTGAATGAAAACTCACATATCCACCATTGCTCTATTTAGCTCGCGCACCCCCTTATGGCAGGCCGCGCACCCCCAGGGGTGCACGCACCACAGTTTGGGAAAACCTGCCATATGGTGTGCGAATAAACAAAGAAGAAATCTGAAGAGTGCTGTCCTTCGCTTCATTCATTCATTTATGCCGCTGCATATTTCCCATAACCACTAAACAATTTAAAATGGAGCCATTTACACTCATCTATCTTTCACACGCAGTCTTTCAGTCTTTCTGTCTCTCTCTCTCTCTCTCTCTCTCTCTCTCTCTCTCTCTCTCCTCTCTCTCTCTCTTCTCTCTCTCTCTCTCTCTCTCTCTCTCTCTCTCTCTCTCTCTCTCACTCTCTCTCACATTTTCTCTCCCTTAACCACTAAACAAAATGTACAATGTGATGTACATGCAGCACTATGGCTCTCTGTAATGTCATAGCAATGTTGTTATGATGTAGTGAAGCATTTTCAGCAAGTGAATAGGGTCGCCGGCGACCCCAGCTGCAGTAAGAGGCTACAGTGAGCTATTTAGTACATGTGTCTATCTTCCATCCGCAGTCTTTCCTTCTCTCTATCATTTGTCTGTTTTTTTTCTCTCAAGATGTTGCACATGTGCAGAGGACGGGACGGGAGAGTTGTGGCGCTCTTGCAATCGGTTTCCATCTCTGGCATGTGGGGTAATGCAAAATCAGAAAGTCTGGAGCTCGCACTCAAAAAAGACTTGAAAAGAGATGCCCAAATGAAGTGGGTTTTTAATGATCTCACAATATGCCGTGCTTTATTTACAAAAGTGCAAACGTTTCGGGTGATCCCATCCTCAGTGCAAAAAAAACAGAACAAACATTCACATAGGTTAACTCTGGCATGTGCACGGGACAGGACGGGAAAGTGGTGACGCACTTGTTCTGATGTCCTTTTCCATGAATGCTAAATTAAACATCCTTGTCTGGGACATGGAACATGGGAGAAGAGAAGAGAAGAGAAGAGAAGAGAAGAGAAGAGAAGAGAAGAGAAGAGAAGAGAAGAGAAGAGAAGAGAAGAGAAGAGAAGAGAAGAGAAGAGAAGAGAAGAGAAGAAGTCAGAGGAGAGGAAAGTATAGGAGATGAGAGGAAAGAATAGAATAGAATAGAAGAGAAGAGAAGAGAAGAGCAATGAGAGGAGAGGATAGGAAAGAATAGAAGAGAAGAGAAGGGCAGATAAGAGAAGAGAAGATAAGAGAAGAGAAGAGAAGAGAAGAGAAGAGAAGAGAAGAGAAGAGAAGAGAAGAGAAGAGCTGAGATGAGGAGAGGAGAGGAGAGGAGAAGCTGAGAGGAGAGGAGAGGAGAGGAGAGGAGAGGAGAGGAGAGGAGAGGAGAGAAAGGAAGAGTGAGAGGAGGGGATAGGGGTAACAAGAGAGCATAGGAGAAGAGAGTTAGAGAGGGCATAAGAGAGTGGGAGTGGGCAGAGGAGAGGAGGAGAGGAAAAGAGGAGAGGAAAAGAGGAGAGGAAGAGAGGAAAGGAGGAGAGGAAGAGAGAAGAGGGGCAATCAGAGGGAGGAGGTAGAGTAGGGTTTGGAGAGTTAAAGAAAGCATAAGAGAAGGGGAGTGGGCAGAGTAGAGGAAGAGAAAAAAGAGAGGGGGAGTTGGGAGTGGGCAGAGGAGAGGAAGAGAGGAAAAGAGAGGGAGAGTGGGGTGAGGAGAGTTAAAAAAGGGCATAAGAGAAGGGGAGTGGGCAGAGGAGAGGAAGAGAATAAAAGAGAGGGGGAGTGGGCAGAGGAGAGGAAGAGAGGTAAAAAGAGAGCAAATTGTCGTGCATGTCTGCACATACTGCTGTTCTGTCTGTATATTTAATGGCTCCATGCCCACATTGTCTCTTGACATGAAATAGTTATGAGAAGAGTTAGCAGCACACTGGAGTAACATACATGACGTGCAGTACGTAGCATATGTCACTGCTGTGGCTGCCTGCCCTCCACACTCACCAACACTGTTGCCAGATTGGGCTGTTTCCCGCCCAATTGGGCTGCTTAGGGTGGCCGTGTGAAGGTAAAAATGGCATTTAGCAGAAAATCCCGCCCAAATTTTTGCCATAGAAATCAATAGAATTGGGCGGGATTTTTTGCTTCTAGGCGGGTTTTGAGAATTTTTTGGGCTGGAAATCATCAGCCTCATCTGGCAACCCTGCTCACCAACCTCACTGGCTAACAGCCCTCCTACCTGAATGCCCTCTTGTCTACCTGCCTGTCTGACTTGTATCTGTCTGCCTGAATGTCCTCTTGTCTACCTGCCTGTCTGCCTTGTATCTGTCTGCCTGAATGTCCTCTTGTCTACCTGCCTGTCTGCCTTGTATCTGTCTGTCTGAATGCCCTCTTGCCTACCTGCCTGTCTGTCTGTCTTGTATCTGCCTACCTGTCCACTAAACTTGTCTACCTGCCTGTCTGCCTTGTATCTGTCTGCCTGTCCGCTAAACTTACCCATCTGCAGCCCACCTGCCGATCTGCCTCTTAACCCCTTAGCACAGAGCCTAAGCTATAACCTTAGGCCTACTGTCACCATAATAGTTATGAGAAGAGTTAGAGACACACTGGAGTAACATACATGACGTACAGTACGTAGCATATGTCACTGCTGTGGCTGCCTGCCCTCCACACTCACCAACACTGTTGCCAGATTGGGCAATTTCCCGCCCAGTTGGGCTGCTTAGGATGGCCGTGTGAAGGTAAAAATGGCATTTAGCAGAAAAAACCTGCCCAATTTTTGATATAGAAATCAAAAGAATTGGGCGGGATTTTGTGCTTCTAGGCGGGTTTTGAGCATTTTTTGAGCTGGAAATCATCAGCCTCATCTGGCAACCCTGCTCACCAGCCTCTCTGGCTAACAGCCCTCCTGCCTGAATGCCCTCTTGTCTACCTGCCTGTCTGACTTGAGTGCGTTGCAATATGCGACCTTGCCTCCTCCACTTGCCTCCTCCACTTGCTTGTCTCCTCATGACCTTGCCTCCTCCACTTGCCTCCTCCACTTGCTTGTCTCCTCAGGAAGTAATATGTCATGACATCACTGACAACAGCATTATACTTCAATATCTTGCAAAAGCTCAATTGTAGAGTCTTTTTCTCATTTGCAATTGCGATGGTGAATGAAAAACAGTCCCTCAAAAGTTGTTGTGGCTAGGCTGACAGCTGGGAAACTTTATTGTTTTCTCCACGGAGGAGGGGTCAGAAGGCGGGGCGAGGAAACAAGCACAAGTGGAGGAGGCAAGGTCGCATATTGGAATGCACCCCTTGTATCTGCCTGCCTGTCCACTAAACTTGCCCATCTGCAGTACACCTGCCAATCTGCCTCTTTAGCTTCCCGTCCACCTACCTCTCTTTCTGTCTGTTTCATGGAGGTAGTATAAGACCTGGAGAGAGTGAATAAGTCCCGCCCAGAGTCATTTCAATGTGAAATGCTAGGCTAGTGAATTCAGACAAAATTGAACACATTCTTCAGCTTACAAAATGGAGATTCATGGAGCTCATCTCCGGGAACAGTTTACTCAGTCAATTACATGCCACGTTACTGACTGACGTATGGTTGACCAGAAAGCTATATGGAAGACGGGCATTGGATGCATGGAGATATTATGGTGTCCAACCACAGGTCTGTGTGCCCAACCCTAAACTCGTGCATGTGCTGAGAGCAATGGCGCACCCACCAATCATCATGAGCGAAGTGGTCCCGGATATGATGTGACTTTGTGAAAATGTGTTAATTTTGACAGGAATTTTTAATTTAGTTTTAGTTTTAGTCTCTTGACGAAAATGTAATTTTAGTTTTAGTCACAATTTAGTCATCTAAATCATTTTTATTTTAGTCTAGTTTTAGTCGACTAAAATTCATACAATTTTAGTCGACGAAATCTAAAATAATTTTAGTCAACTAAAATATGACATTAATTTCCTCTTGTCTACACTTCTCTATAAAATTGTCAAACTAAAATACCATTTGGGAAAATCAATGATTAAAATGACATATTGTAATCATAAAATATTGCCAAAAACTGCCAGAGCTCGTCCAATGTGTAAAAAAAAATCATGGCCGCGACACTCATAAATCTCTGTCGATATTTTAGAACGACTTCAGGGGAAAACGGGACTGCGCGTTATGAAAAAATACTTGTGGGTATGAAGAGCGTCGCGGGGTACAGTAGCCAGGTTACTGTATGCAAGCGTTACAATGTCACCTGTTGGAAGACGCGTCTCTCTCTCTCTCTCTCTCTCTCTCTCTCTCTCTCGTGCGCGTATTGCAAGCTGTTGCATATTATTTGCTTGATGCAAAGTTGTGATGGCATACACGCTCTCGTTGACATGGTTGTGTGCATGGTTGCATGCATTCGCAAGACGTTATTGCAATAACACAGTGAAAGCGTGGAAGGGCCGTTCACTTCCTATCTCAGTGTCCTTGACTGAAACAAGTTGCAAAACTCCACACTTCCGAATCCTTTGCGATCGGCACTACAGTGATTCTTATCAGAAGGCTTGTGCCTACGCATAGACATAGACCCTTAAAATACAAACATTAGCGAACATTGAAAAAAGATCAGACAACGACCGTCGGGTAGCATGCTCATGAAAGCGACAGGGAGTGGAGAAGTTGCGCAAAAATGTAGGCCCTATCGTAAGAT
>NC_085864.1:51890063-51900063 GCF_034702125.1 Engraulis encrasicolus
TCCTGCTCCATGACTGAGGTAACCTTGGCATGGTATCATGTCACTGTACTGCTCCCAGTTTGGGCTGCCCCATTGCACAGATGAGGCAATTTCGTCAGAGAGAGTAGAGAGAGAGAGGTTCCATTGGCCCATTGTTTCCGGGTTCTATTATTGCAAGGGGGAGGTGGGTGAAATCCCCCTTTAGGCAGACCTAGGCAGACCTAAGGACTGTTCTATTCAATGCTAGGAGTATTATGACACGTCCCTTTAGGCAGACCGGAACCTGGTCATGTTAGGTGCCCATAGCAACCTATTACGATGGCATATCTCTATATACTTAAAGAATCTCTGATTTCGTTGTTATGAGTGCAGAGAGCACTGTGTGCTGTGTCACAATGATGTGGCCGCTTACACGTGACTGTCTCTACCCATATACTGGCTAGCATTTACGTCAGAGATTGTATATAGAGTAGTACAGAGTATATATAGGATATAGTATATAGAGTAGTACTACAGAGAAGTATATAGAGATATGCCAATGTAATAGGTTGCTATGGGCACCTAACGTGACCAGGTTCCGGTCTGCCTAAAAGGGCGTGTCATAATGCTCCTAGAATGAATAGAACTGTCCTGAGGTCTGCCTAAAGGGGGATGTCCCCCCTTCCCCTTGCAATTGTTGAACCCGGAAACAATGGGCCAATGGAACCTCTCTCTCTCTCTACTCTCTCAGATTTACGTGGCCCCAAGGGTGTTCACGCACACCATACTGAAGCAGATCAATCATTGCATCACCCTTACACTGTGTAACTGAGGTGTTCCTGCGCAATCTGCCGCTCGTGGCTCGAACCCGCCACCTCCTAGTCAAGCTCCAATTCAGGTATAGAAGGACCTGTCCGATAGCTCAGTGCTACCGATACTGCAGTGTTTCTCAACTGGTGGGTCGCGACCCAAAAGTGGGTCGCGGAGGGGTCATGGGTGGGTCGCGGAGCCGTGGTGTAACAAAAAATCGTCATCATTGATTCGCTAAAAAAAAAAAAAAACATCCAACTTTTCAAGCAACAATTTACAACTTTTATTTTGATAGGCGATTGAACTGGTGTCATCTGTCATCATAGATAAAATCAGAATGTTTATGCGAGATAGTAGCGTGCAACCAGTCATTCGAGTGTCGCTAAAAAAAATTGGGTCGCGACTGAATGAGAGTGGAAAATGGTGGGTCCCAAGACTGTTCCAGTTGAGAACCACTGCGATACTGTATGACCGCGCGAATAGACCAGGCGCGATGCGATTCAAGCGACAGAGTGCAGCAGCAAGCGATACAAGCGATTGATGAGACTAGAGTATGTCCGTACAGGCAGAAGGCAAAGCATTCAAGTATTCCCATTGGCTGTGGTCACTGACCTCTATACAGTCATTGGCTGTCGCGACTTGTCGCCAAACCGCGTCATAGAAAGTTGAAAAGATTTCAACTTCAAACTGTCGCGCTCGTCGCGCAAATCGCTCTAGTCTCCAGAATCGCTTTTGCCGCGCGACTCAATACAAAGTCAATTACTTCCGTCGCTCGACTCGCTCAGATCGCCGCTGGTGTATTTCTGCGGTGAGGCTTCAGGTGGGAGGTTTACTAACGTTCCATGCCATACTCTGCTAGTTAGTCTCCATTAAAACAGTCATTCAGCAGCAACACATATAAACAGATATTCACACAGCTGAGACTCAGGCACTGGTACAGGCACAAACAAAAGCTAGATCTAGGAACAAGTGATGGAGAGCCGAGGCAAAGATGTTGTTGGAGTTGGTGGTCACACACACACACACACACACACACACACACACACACACACACACACACACACACACACACACACACACACACACACACACACACACAGTCATACAGCACCCAACAAACATGGTACTGGAAGGTGGCGACACTTATCACCCAGTGAGCAGACGGAACGTCTTCTGATTGGCTGAGCAGGTGTCCTTTATTCCCCGGTAGCAGGACACGTATGATGTCATGCGGGCTTGCGGGCGTCTAAGTTACTTCTTTTCTAACTTTCTGGCGAAGTGCCGTTACTAGTTTTATCACATCTGGTTGTCTAGTCAAGACCGCGTTGTTAGTTCTATCGCATCTGGTTGTCTAGTCAAGACCCTGCTACTAATTCTATCGCATCTGGTTGTCAAGTCAAAAACCCAGTCGTCAATTCTATTGCATTTGGTTGTCAAGTCACCCCAACATTCTGCGCGCGTCCTTACATGCCTCCGATAGAGGCGCGCTAGATTAGGAAGTGGTGCCCATAGCAACGTACCAAGCGCAGTGGTGAATCTACTTTCTCACGAAGCCTTAGATCAACATATTACTAAATTAATACTTAAATGTTGGTAACCGGGTGATAAGCGTAATAGCAGCCTTCGAGGTGTCTCGATATCAAGGGAAAATGGACTTGGCGAAGCGAACAGCCCTTCGGCTGCGCCGTCGGGCTGTTTAGAACGCTCCGCCTCGTCCATTATTTCCCTTGATATCGGGACACCTCGTCGGCCGCTATTCCATACATATTAAACATACACACACACACACACACACACACACACACACACACACACACACACACACACACACAGAGCCACACACACACACACACACACCTCCAGTAGGTACCAGGTGTCAGTACTCACCATGCATTCTTCCTGGACACACACACACACACACACACACACACACACACAGCCACATACACACACACACACCTCCAATAGGTACCAGGCGTCAGTACTCACCACACATTCTTCCTGGGGAGGGCCTCTGCTGGCGGTTCCCGATCTGGGCGTGTGTCACTCCCGTTCCCGTGGCGACTCCATAGCAACAGCAGAGCCTGGGCCAGCCCCCACCCAACCCCTACCCCCTCCCTGCTGCCCCAGCGCCGCACAGCCGTCTTGGCCAGCGCTACGCCCCCCACTCAGCACCGGGTCTGGAGGGATGGGTGGTGGAGCGGCTGTTCCTGCTAGACTCCGCAACCGGGCTGGTTCTGTGCTACTCCCCACTCAGCATCGTCGTAGGCTGGCTGGAGGGATGGATGGAGAGGAGAGGAGAGGAACAGTTGACTGTCAAGTGTGAATGGGGTGAGCCTGGATGTCAAGTGGGCGGGCCTCCAGGCTTCTGTGCTTCTGCCTGTTCAGCACTGTTCAGGATTGGTGTGGAAGGAGTCCAGTTGGGGGTGGAGAGGTCCAGCAACAGACTGCCCAGAGTACCTGTCTGGTTCGGCCAAAAAACTTCTTCAAAGATCACCTCTGTACTTCCTGGTAGGAAAACAGGAGGGCTGCACCTCTGGATGACACCCTTGAGCGCCCCTCCCTCTGCCAACACTGGGCTCGACTAGACACTGGCAGGAGGAGAGGGGTCCGATGCAACCTGGGGGCAGCCGTGGCTCAGTGGTTAGAGCATTGGGCTGGCAACCCAAGGGTTCCCGGTTCAATGCCCGACCGGACCACGGCTGAAGTGCCCTTGAGCAAGGCACCTAACCCCCACACTGCTCCCTGGGCGCCGCTCAGCAGGCAGCCCACTGCTACGGACTAGTGTGTGTACTTCAATGTGATTCACTAGTCCAAATGGGATAAAGTGCAGAGAAAGAATTTCCCCTAAGGGACCAAAATTGGCTCAAATTGGCTCAAATTGGCTATCCACTCTGAATGGTTCGTTATCTTCTTGGTCAGGCCAACATCTCGCTACAAGATTTGAAAGTCAATGATAATCAGGCAAGCCCGAGGCAGTCTCTCCTCCACTCTCAATGGTACGCTGGACTGAGGATTTTCAGGAGGGGTGGGGGTGGGGATTCTCTGCGTGATGCCCTCTAGTCATATTAAGACCTTTACTTATGTACTTTAAAACCTTTACTTTGGCCCAGTAGCTCTAATGGCTGGGCACTCCAAAGCTTCGCTGGGGACCCAGGTTTGATTCTGGCCCGGGTCCTTTACCGATCCTTCCCTGTCTCTCTCTTTCAACTCGCTTCCTGTCTCTCCTCCACTATCCTATCTCAAAAATAGATAAATATTAAAAAAAAAACCTTTACTTTACTCCCCTTGACTGTACTTGACTTTATTCTACTTGCCTCTCCCAAAGCTATTTTGGTGTGTAGTCCAATACCGCATGAGTACAAAAGTAGGCGTACTTCAAAAGCAAGACATCATTCTGATTAGTTTAGACAGGAACACTAATTTCTAACTCTGCACGTCGCTGTCTGAAAGATCTAAATTTAAATCCCTGCTAAAAGCCTGCGCTGCGGTTTCCCCAAAAACGTCTCAAGCAATTAATCCTCGGTGGAGGGGCCAGGCAGTCTCTCCAGGCAGGATCACCCACCAAGCGCACTGGAGACAGCTACAGTAGCACTGCCCACCTGTCCTAGTTTTCCCAGATTGTCTCAATTTTTTAATGGTCTTTCCAGGGAAAACAATATAGTTTCCCTGGACACTGAAGGAAGGGAGGCATTGCTTACAAACAAGTATCAATTATTCGGCTCTAAAAGAGGATCAGTAAGTCGCTTTCTATAAAAGCATCTGCTAAATGTAATAAAATCTGCGTAAATCTAATAAAATGTTATGTATGCAGTCCTATGTTCAAATGCCCTTTAAATGCCAGGTTCTTGGAAACCGGCAAAATATTCTTTTCCTAGATACTAGATGTTAGTAGAACGAGTCTGCAATGCTAAATATGACCTTTTGTGGCATCCCAGGCAGTCTTGAGCTGTTGCTAGACACTTGTAGACAGAACCGCCCGTGGCTACTAGATGCCTTGTAGAGATTCCAGTTACTTGCAGACAGGGGGTGTAGAGATTCAGGTGACTCAGTCACACTTTACCCCCCTGCATGTTGTCCCTACTAGCAGGCCTGGACTGGTAATCTGTTATACCGGGCATTTCCCGGTGGGCCTCAGGGACGTCCTCAAGGGCCAGAGCTGTTGGGCTTTTTGTATTTTCTTTGAAGTTGGCCCACAATTTAGAAAGGGTCCTTTTTCTCGGTCCAAGTCCAACCTTAGTTACCAGTCACAGATAGACATGATATCCCAGGTACAGTACTTAGCCTGTCTGTTGACACAGGGTTAGAGTTTGTATCACACAGGGGTTCCCAGGCCCTTGTTCGGAGAATGTCGGCATACACTGGTGGGCATACAGTATGTCACTGTGTAGTGGCGTCAAAGAGCTCATTCACGAGATGCAGAATTAATATCACAGATGGGCCTGAAATAGCCTTTGTAGATCCCAGGTACTTGTGCAGTGAGTGTCAGCACTGGCAGCCTGTAGTCAGTATGGTGGTGTAGTTAGTCCGTGTGTCAGTTGCTGGGAGCGACGGTTGCCGACGGTTGCAGCAGCAGTATTCCGTATTCCTACATGTCTTCCGCTCATCAATATTTCAGGGCCGCATTCCGCATTCCGTCAGGCAAAGTTCCGCTCACACACCGACTGCCAGCCAGCGTACTAGTCCTCACCAGGGAAGAAGAATCATTGTTTGTACCCGGCTGAATTGTTCTCCCTTTCTCTCTCTCTCTCTCTCTCTCTGAAGTTCAGAGGGAGCTCAGACAGCAGTCGTTGTAGAGGAGCTGTAGCTGAGGGCTCTCCGTTCAGCACTCCCTCTTAAACGGTGACTGATGCATGCAAAGGACGAACTGAAGTGCGAAGGAGAAGAATCCAGTCGGGCTCAGAAAAAGATATAAAGACAGAGTAGAGAGGAGAGTAGAGTGCAGCTGAACACTCTGATGTAGATTAGAGTGGATTAAATTACAGTACTGGACAGTAGAGTAGAGTAGAGTAGAGTAGAGTAGAGTAGAGTAGAGTAGAGTAGAGTAGAGTAGAGTAGAGTAGAGTAGAGTAGAGTAGTGTAGAGTAGAGTAGAGTAGAGTAGAGTAGTGTAGAGTAGAGTAGAGTAGATGAAAATGGAATGAAGTCCACCTGAAGTCCAATGGGGCAGATGGAGAGCAGAGGGGGGACTCCGACTCGACTGAAATCCAACGGTCACTTCAGTGAGTATAGTCGTGGAGCTCAGGGCTTAGTGGTACTCCTTCTGTCTCCTGGAGGTACTTCTATTGCTGCTGGATTCAGGCTGTACGGTACCACTACTGCTATTGCTCCTGGTAGTCCTACTACCCAGAGGGACTCTGCAGAAATCCAACGGTCACACAGTGAGTAGAGTAGTGGAGCTCAGGGCTTAGTGGTACTACCTCTGGGTCTGGTACTGGTATTGCCGCTGGGGTTTCTGCTGGTACCACTACTGATATTACGCCTGGGTTTGCTGCTGTTCCTATTGCCACTGGGTTTCAGGCTGCTGCCACTGCTGATGTTCCCACTGGTGCTCTACTCGGTATGTATACTGTAAAGGGATTGGTAGTGGTATTGCTGGTAGCTCCACTGTTATTGCTTCAGGGCTTCAACGCTGGAGGAGGAGGAAGAGGCGGAGGAGGATTAGGAGGAGGGAGAGGGGGATGACGAGGAGGAGGAGGAAGATATGGAGGAGGAAGAGGGTGATGAGGAAGGGGAAGAAGAGGAGGAGGAGGAGACAAAGGAGGAGAAAGAGGAAACAGAAGATGAGGAAGATGAGGAGGAGGAAGAAGAGGAGGATGATGATGAGGAGGAGAAAAAGGAGGAGGAAGAGGACGAGGAAGACGATGAAAAGGGGGAGGAAGAGGAGGAAGATGATGATGAGGAAGACAAAGGAGGAGGAAGAGGACGAGGAAGATGAGGATGAGGAAGAGGAGGATGAGGAAGAGGGGGAGGAAGAAGAGGAGGATGAGGAGGAGGAGACAAAGGAGGAGGAAGAGGAGGAAGAGGAGGCAGAGGACGAGGAAGATGCGGAGGAGGAAGAGGAGGATGAGAGGGAGGAAGACGAGGGGGAGGAAGAGGAGGAGGAGGAAGAGGAGGAGGAGGGGAGAGAAGCATAACACGTGTTAGCATTAGGCAATCATAAAGGTTCACATGAAAAACCCTTTAAAAAAACATTTTGCCCTTTTTTTAGACTGTCCAAAGATTTAGTAAATCAGTCCATCTGGTTATGTTTCTCTGGGCTTGACTCGCTGCACTTGATGACATTTAAGTGGGTTTTTGGCTTGGGGTAATTACTTTGTCAAGAAGAATAAATAAATATATATAAAAAATAATGAATTAACGTGCACGCACACACACACGCACACGCACACACACACGCACACACACACACACACACACACACACACACACACACACACACACACACACACACACACACACACACACACACACACACACACACACACACACACACACTTATTTATAAACATTCATATTTACATAGACTGAGGCATTACTGTACACACACATACACATAACACACGTGCATGTATGCGAGCACACACACAAGAGAGACAGAGAGAGAGAGAGAGAGAGAGAGAGAGAGAGATGGGGGGAAGAGAGAGAGAGAGAGAGAGAGAGATGGGGAGACAGAGACAGATGGAGAGAGAGAGAGAGAGAGAGAGAGAGTCAGGGGGGAGAAAGAGAGAGAGGGGGAGAGGTAGAGAGAGAGAGAGAGAGAACATTGGTGCTTAAATTAATGTTGCCTAGTGAAACACCGACTCCCA
Organism: Engraulis encrasicolus; assembly: GCF_034702125.1. NCBI lineage: Eukaryota > Metazoa > Chordata > Actinopteri > Clupeiformes > Engraulidae > Engraulis > Engraulis encrasicolus. The sequence goes on from NC_085864.1 coordinate 51,897,640, forward strand.
CACAAACTGATGGCACACAACAGCATTTAATCCCTCCCGACCCACCTCTGATACACAAACACGCACACACGCACACACACACACTCTCTCTCTCCCTGTCTCTCTCTCTCTCTCTATTCTCTTTCTCTCTCTCTCACTCTCTTCTCTCTCACACACACTTTCTTCTCTCTCACACACACTCTCTTTCTCTCTCTCTCTCTCTCTCTCTCTCTCTCTCTCTCTCTCTCTCTCTCTCTCTCTCTCTCTCTCTCTCTCTCTCTCTCTCTCTCTCTCTCACACACACACACACACACACACACCCAGACCCACTCTCTCTCTCTCTCTGTGTCTCTCTCTCTCACACACACACGCACACGCACACGCACACGCACACGTACACACACACACACACACAAACACACCTCTCACCTGTATGAGTGGTACTTCTGCTGTCCTGGTGTTGATTGCCTTTTCAGACACCTGTGCAGACTTAGCGTACGTATAGCCCCCCAGTCCTCTTCAAATGCCTGTGCATCGGTATAGACTGTTATTCCAGTGGTGACATCACCTCAACCCATTGCTGATCGCCGGCCGGCAGAGCAACCAATGTTGTCACGTTACACGCAGGCACACATACTGTACGCGCTACCTTTCTCTGTCGCTGCCGCTGCCTTTTCAGTACAGGCACACACAGACAGAGTGGCGAGAGCTCTATCTCGCTCACACACACACATGCGTTCCCTCTCTGACTGAGTGGAGCTCTCTCACACACACGTTCCCTCTCTCAGTGACTAGAGACTAGTCTCTCCCACCCTGCCCTCTCTCTCTCCCGCAGACACATGCACACCCACACACTAACACGTCCTTTCTCTCTCTCTGACTAGAGTGGCTGCCTTCCTGCACTTTGCTCAGCGCAATACGCCGCCTCCTCATCCTGACAGCTCCATCCCCTCTCCTCTCCACTCCACTTCTCCTCCCCTCTCCTCTCCTCTCCTCATCCTGACAGCTCCATCCCCTCTCCTCTCCTCTCCTCTCCTCTCCTCTCTGCTTCCCCTCTCCTCTCCTCTCCACTCCTCTCCTCTCCTCTCCTCATCCTGACAACTCCATCCCCTCTCCTCTCCACTTCTCCCCCTCTCTCCTCTACACTCCACTTCTCCTCCCCTCCCCACTTCTCCTCCTCTCCTCCCCTCTGCACTTCTCCCCTCTCCTCTATCCCTCCTCTCCTCTCCGCCTCCTCTACCCTCCCATATCCTCCTCTCCTCTCCTCTCCTATCTCCTCTCCTCTCTCTCTCTCCTCTCCTCTCCTCTTCTCTCACCTCTCCTCTCCTCTCCCCTCCTCTCATCTCCTCCCCTCTCCTCTTCTCTCCTCTCCTATCTCCTCTCCTCTCTTCTTCTGTCCCTGCTCATCTTTTCTCAACCCCTCTCCACCCCATCATCTGCTCTCCTCTCCACTCCACTCCTCTCCTCTCCACTCCACTCCTCTCCTCTCCTCTCCCCACCCCTCCTCTCCTCTCCCCCTCTACCCCTCCTCTCCTCCTCTCTCCTCTCCTCTTCCTCTTCTCTCCCCTCCTCTCCTCTCCTCCCATCTCCTCTTCCTCTTCTCTCCCCTCCTCTCCTCTCCTCCCATCTCCTCTCCTCTCCCTGCTCATATTTTCTCCTCTTATCCCAACAGCCTCCCACCTTTATGTCCCTTTCCCCCTTTCTCCCTTTTCCCCCAATCTCTCTCTCTCTCTCTCTCTCTCTCTCTCTCTCTCTCTCTCTCTCTCTCTCTCTCTCTCTCTCTCTCTCTGTGTCTGTCTTTCTCTCTCCAACCTCCCCTCTCCCTTCCTCTCTCTCTGTCTCTGTCTTTCTCTCTCCAACCACTCCCTCCCTCTCTCTCTGTGTCTGTCTTTCTCTCTCCAACCACTCCCTCCCTCTCCCTCTCTCTCTGTGTCTGTCTTTCTCTCTCCAACCCCCCCTCTCCTTCCCTCTCTCTCTGTCTTTCTCTCTCCAACCCCCCCTCTCCCTCCCTCTCTCTCTCTCTCTGTCTTGCTCTCTCCAACCCCCCTTTCTCTTCCTCTGTCTCTCTTTCTATCCCAACCACTCCCTTCCTCTCTCTCCCTCTCTGTGTCTGTCTTTCTCTCTCCAACCTCCCCTCTCCTTCCCTCTCTCTCTGTCTCTGTCTTTCTCTCTCCAACCCCCCCTCTCTCCTCCCTCTGTGTCTGTCTTTCTCTCTCCAACCTCCCCTCTCCTTCCCTCTCTCTCTGTCTCTGTCTTTCTCTCTCCAACCCCCCCCACCCCCCCCTCTCCCCTCTCTCCCCCCTCTGTGTCTGTCTTTCTCTCTCCAACCCCCCCCCGCCCTCTCTCCCCCCCCTCTCTCTGTCTTTCTCTCTCCAACCCCCCCTCTCTCCTCCCTCTGTGTCTGTCTTTCTCTCTCCAACCCCCCCTCTCTCCTCCCTCTGTGTC
>NC_085864.1:51902563-51905063 GCF_034702125.1 Engraulis encrasicolus
TCCCTGCGTCTCCGTGGCGACGAGTGGGCACTACAATGGCCACCGCATGGCTGCTAAGGAGGGCAGCTGTCGCCGTGGGCAACCAACCTGCTGCCAGCCCATCTGCCCACGAGGCCACCATGCTCCAGTTGTGTCACAGCGCGCGGTCACATGACCACAGCCAAAGGTCATGTGACATCTGGGCCATATATACATGACACATGCACATGCACACCAACACCCACGCATGCACGCATGCACGCATGCACGCATGCACGCATGCACGCATGCACACATGCATGCAGGCACATATGCATGCACGTACATATTCACGCACACACACACATACACACACACACACACACACACACACACACACACACACACACACACACACACACACACATGCTGTACATGTCATAGTATGCACACACAAAAAAAACATATACTGTTCACATACACATGAATTAATATGGGTCCACAAATAGGTTGACATAGGCTATACATACACATATAGTATGTTCACATACAGTGGGCTATATACACACATGCGCTACACAGCTTGGGATGGCACAAAAGAAAGAGACAGAGAACGATAGAAGAAAGAGTGTAAAAAAAAGGGAATAAAGAGGATGTTGGTGACAGTGTGGAAAGTTTTGGGAGGATAGAACAGGCACCAGGCTGTTACCATGGCAACCCATCACCAGGCAATTTCCTTAGTTACCTCCCCAGAGAGTGTTTACTGTCAATGATGTCAGTGCAGAGCACACACGCATACACACACGTATGCACACACACACACACACACACACACACACACACACACACACACACACACACACACACACACACACACACACACACACACACACACACACACACACACACACACACACACACACGTATGCACACACACACACACACACACACACACACACACACACACACACACACACACACACACACACACACACACGACATGCCAATTAATAACAATTAAAGAGAAATGCGCACAAACTTGCATGACAACGATTAAAGATAAATATATACAAACTTTCATAACAATGATTAATGCCATAAAGATAAATGCATATTAATGATGAAAAACACTCACCGCAGCATATATAATGCTACAGCATCCAATATGACAGTTTAATTTCTTTTAATTGATGAACTATTAAAGCAATAACATTCTTTATCTTGTGTGGAATACATTTACCAATTTAACCAAGTGAAAGTCATGATGTTTTCTTTCCTCCTTCCATGTCTGTACCCACCCATTCTTAACTCCAGTGGTTCTCAACCCCCTTGACCTCATCATAAGCCTCCCAACGCCCCCTTGACCTCATCATGAGCCTGCAAACGGCCCCTTGACCTCAAGATAAGCCTCCCAACGCCCCCTTGACCTCATCATAAGCCTCCCAACTCCCCCTTGACCTCATCATAAGCCTGCCAACGTCCCCTTGACCTCATCATAAGCCTGCAAATGCCCCCATGGACCTTATTATAAGCCTCCCAATGTCCCCTTGACCTCATCATGAGCCTGCAAACGCCCCCTTGACCTCATCATAAGCCTCCCCTTCGCCCCCTTGACCTCATCATAAGCCTGCCAACGCCCCCTTGACCTCATCATAAGCCTGCCAACGCCCCCTTGACATCATCATAAGCCTGCCAACGCCCCCTTGACCTCATCATAAGCCTGCAAACGCCCCCTTGACCTCATCATAAGCCTCCCAACGCCCCCTTGACCTCATCATAAGCCTCCTAACGCCCCCTTGACCTCATCATAAGCCTGCCAACGCCCCCTTGACCTCATCATAAGCCTCCCAACGCCCCCTTGACCTCATCATAAGCCTGCCAATGCCCCCATGGACCTTATTATAAGCCTCCCAATGCCCCCTTGACCTCATCATGAGCCTGCAAACGCCCGCTTGACCTCATCATAAGCCTCCCAACGCCCCATGGACCTCATTACAAGCCTACCAACGCCCCCTTGACCTCATCATAAGCCTACCAACGGCCCCTTGACATCATCATAAGCCTACCAACGGCCCCTTGACCCCCTCATAAGCCTCCCAACGCCCCCTTGACCTCATCATGAGCCTGCAAACAACCCCTTGACCTCATCATAAGCCTCCCAACGCCCCTTTGACCTCATCATAAGCCTGCCAACGCCCCATGGACGTCATTGTCTATTTTTTTTTAATATCGTCCTCCATAACCTCTATCTCTTGCTTGGCACCAGCCATCATCCAATACATTGATACAAGATAGTAAAATAGTGGAAATGCTGTGTGCCATCCTGCACAATCTTTCATTTCTGGTGGATTGTGGCATTATTGTGCATGGCATTTTGTCTCTCAGTCATTTTTTTTTACTCAGTACTCAGGCCAGGTTCCAGTGTAATTGAGTAAAGTACTTGGGTCAAAATGTACTCAAGTACAAGTAAAAGTATTAATTTAAAAATGTACTTAAAAAGTTCAAAGTATTCATAAAAGCTACTCAAGTACAATATTGAGTA
>NC_085864.1:51920063-51922563 GCF_034702125.1 Engraulis encrasicolus
TCATTCAAGTGGATGGAAGGAGATATGGCAGCTAAAATTGTTTTAAACATGGCACCAGTCTTACTTTACATTGCTTGTCAACCTAAGCAAGTATTATGATGTCAGGTGGGTGTTAGTGAGTAGGCTACTAACAGCTACTTTACTGGATTTCATTGCTTGGCATACTTGGCTAATGTTAGCATGCTAACTAGCGATTTCTCAGATCAAAAGCAAAGCTCTTTTTCCCTCTAATTCCAAACAGTAGCCTCATAACTATTAGGCTTTCCATTATCACAAACGGTTGCTGATTAAATCACATAGTTCCAAAACACCCTCTGTAACTCCTGCATCATGCAATGACTGGTTTAATGAGAACATAACAATTCTCCACCCAACAGAGCAACACTGCTGTTGGCGCTTGCCCTCTCTGTCTCTCGAGTGTGAGTCTCCAAAATTCAAAATATATCGCACGCTGTCACTTGTCCCGCCCCCTTTGTCAGGACTGTCTGTTTATTGGTTCACAGACTTCCCAGAGACAGCTGAAAGCGATATTACTATTGGCTGAGGGGCATTTTGCCGTGAGGAGCGCTTTCGCCACGCTTTGTTGATTGCGACTTCATAAAAAAAACCTCCATATCGCAAAATTACGCATCGGAGAGCGCCATTTCGGCGCTCCTTCTTCACATTGCGCTCTAGGCGACCGCCTAGCCGGCCTATGCTTAAAACCGGCCCTGCATGTATTCCAAATTTAGGTCATCATAAGACGACCATGTATTCCGAATTTAGAACATCATGAGACGACCATGTACTCCAAATTAGAACGTCATAAGACGACCATGTATTCCGAATTTAGAATATCATAAGACGACCATGTATTCCGAATTTAGAATATCATAAGTGAATTTACTCTCACAGCCACAGTCAGCCAACTTTAAATAGTCTAAACCGCACTGCTTAAGGTGGTTAAACCGCAGTCTAATTCAATAGGTTGCACATTTAATCATCTATTTTAGACATTGCCTCATTATCTCCAGACAAAAAGCTAAATCAACCTACGGAAAAGGAATTAAACTGATTTAGTGGTAAAATAATTAAAAAATACATTCCCCTTATTTAAATACGCTCACACACGTATGCACACACACACGCACACACACACACACACACACACACACACACACACACACACACACACACACACACACATGCAGTAAGGTAAATTCAGCCTGAGGTAATTATAATTCTTTTGTCTGCGCTGACAGTGTGAGGGTAAGTGAAGTGGATTAAGGCCTTCCTCCTGTGTGTGTGTGTGTGTGTGTGTGTGTGTGTGGGTGTTGTAGGGTCTCGAGACCAGGAGAAATTGAGCAATGCAGCGACACAAAAATTAAGGGGTGAAAAAATGAAGGGTTTTAATTTAACCAAAGTCCCAAAAAGGTGCAGAAACTATTACAAAAAATGTAAGAGAAAAACAAAACAAACATACAAAACGTAAGCTAACAAAAAGAAAATGGTGGAGTCAAACACATGACTTAAAAGAGCCACCAAAAGATCCCAACACCTTGCATCAGGTGGGGCCTACAGCACACATGTGCTTCCAAACAAGAAATGAGCCTCCTGAGTTCCCTACACCAGGATTTATATAGACAAGATACTCAGACCATTAGCCAATCATATGGCACTACTACATAACTAGGCTAACACAGCCAATTAAGGACAATCAGGCTGACACAGCCAACAGAGGGCACCTCGTTACTCAGCCCAGTAAGGGCACATGAGCATTCCACCTTAACACAAAGGAAAGTAAATCAGGCCTATACTTACACATAGTCAGTAGGTTAGTGGTGCGCACATCCAAGACGCAGGTGCATGACAAAAGGCCAAAATATTGTAAAAATAAAGAAGAATGTCCGCACACTGCTCCCGCGTTGCTTTTTCATTTTTCTCAAGTATAAACAACAAGGAAACAGGAAAACAACAGTTACAGTACAGCACCTATGTGCACGTAGGACACTGACTGAAGGTCTTAAACCTTAACACATGAAAAAGAAACAAATAATCATCTGAAAATGAATGAAACTAGTGCGGTGGGGTTCACACCGTCACAGCGCGCGTGCGCGTGTGTGTGGGTGGGTGTGCATGTGTGTCCGCACGTGCGTGCGTGCGTGTATGAATGCTTAGTCATATGGCATAAACTATAACAATTCCCTATTTCTCTCCCCTTTTTGTAAATAGGTGTGTGAAGGGACCCCTGGGGGGCCGCAAGGTGGTGCTAGGGCGACCGTGTAGAGCAGTGGTTCTCAACTTTTTTTAGCAAACGCCCCCTTGGCCTCATCACAAGCCTCCCAACGCACCCCTGACCCCATCATAAGCCTGACAGCCCCACCTTAGTATTAAAAAATTGAACAGACTAATGCCTACCAATGGCAAATAAGCACTGCTCCCTCTCAGCTGTATCATTCTCAACGCCCCCCTAGAGCTACCTAACGCCCCCTGGGGGGGGTGTTACCGCCCCCGTTGAAGT
>NC_085864.1:51932563-51942563 GCF_034702125.1 Engraulis encrasicolus
GTGACTTTTCCTACAATGAAGTTGGCTACAGTGTGATACCAAAAGATTAGGTTTATAATTTTTGTTGTTGCCATGGCAACGGTTTTCTGACAGGTACACCTGACCAAAAATCACTGATCTAAGTCTCATCAACATCACTTTTCATATTTTTTCACATTTTCATCAGCATCAGACACCCTTGTGAACATTTGAAGTGGTCTGAAGCAAATAATAACCAAAATTGATGTGCATTTCCCAAGTTAGATGGAAAATACATGAAGGTGACATTTTGGGCAATAAAAACAGGAAATGACGTCATAATGATGTCATAATATCCAATAATGACACCAAACTGATGTCATTCATAGATCTTTGGCTGAAGATAATCCCCTCCAAGTTTGGTGGTCATACGGCATTCGGTTCCTAAGTTATGAGGGGGGGGTCAAAAGAGCCCCCCCCCCGGTCCCAGGAATGCCAAAAAAGCCCGGTCTGGATAGGGTTAAAGTAAGTGCTGTACGTTACTGCTGGCAGGGAAGCAGAGGCTTAAAGGAACATGGTGATCAGCCTGAGAGAGAGACTAGGGGAACATGATAGAACGAGTGAAGAGGAAAGGGATAGAGAGAGGAAGCGAGAGAGAGAGAGAGAGAGAGAGAGAGAGGGAGAGAGAGAGAGAGAGAGAGAGAGAGGGAGAGAGAGAGAGAGAGAGAGAGAGAGAGAGAGAGAGAGAGAGAGAGAAATGTAGTAAAATAAGACAGAAACAAAAACTCTTGAAGAGAGAGAGAGAGAGAGAGAGAGAGAGAGAGAGAGAGAGAGAGAGAGAGAGAGAGAGAGAGAGAGAGACTAGGGGGAAATAGTAGAACGAGTGAAGAAGAAAGGGAAAGAGAAAGAGAGAAAGGAAGAAAGGAAGAAAGAAAGGAGGAAAGAAAGAAAGAAAGAAAGAAAGAAAGAAAGAAAGAAAGAAAGAAAGAAAGAAAGGAAGAAAGAAAGAGAGAAAGAGAGAAAGAGAGAAAGGAAGAAAGGAAGAAAGAAAGGAGGAAAGAAAGAAAGAAAGAAAGAAAGAAAGAAAGAAAGAAAGAAAGAAAGAAAGAAAGGAAGAAAGAAAGGAAGGAAGGAAGAAAGGAGGAAAGAAAGAGAGAAACAGAGATAGGGTCAACATGCCCTTGTGGTGATCGACTTGTAGTCATGAATCTGGCCCCAATTAGCCTATGGCCCTCATGTCCAACTTCACACAGATACGACCAACAAGAACAGTTTCACTGAAGTCATCTCTCCCTCTCGCTCTCGCTCTCTCTCTCTCTCTCTCTCTCTCTCTCTCTCTCTCTCTCTCTCTCTCTTGCTCTCTGTGTCTCTCTTGATCTGTCCGTCTCAAGATTCAAGACTCTGTCTCGTTTTACTAAACTTCTCTCTCTAACACTCTAACTTCACACAGATAATACCAATAACAAGACGAGTTTAACTGAAATAATCTCTCTCTCTCTCTCTCTCTCTCTCTCTCTCTCTCTCTCTCTCTTTCTCTCTTTCTCTCTCGATCTCTCTCCGTGACTCTATTGCTCTGTTTGTGTCAAGATTCAAGACTCTGTTTGTCTCACTTCACTTCTTCTCACTCATTCACTCTCTCTCTCACGCAGACACACACACACACACACACACACACACACACACACACACACACACACACACACACACACACACACACACACACACACACACACACACACACACACACACACACACACTTTCTCTCATTGAGCAGTCAGACATCACCCGCCACGTCATGTCTTTTTAAGAAGAAGCCCCCTTGTGTTTCTCAGAAGAAGCACACAGTAATGATCTGAAAATAGACAGACATGTTTAGGAGAGAGATCGCTGCAGGGGAAAACAAGGAAAACTACTCACAAAGCGTTCTGATCAGCCAACATGCAGGGCCGGAATAATGCACAGGCTAGATAAAGCGGCAGGCTAGGGCCCCCGGCCGCACAGGTCAGGGGCCCCCACAGGCTAGCTATGGCTGCAGCCTAGGGCCCCCGGCCACACAGGTCAGGGGCCCCCACAGGCTAGATAAAGCGGCAGGCTAGGGCCTCCGGCAGCACAGGTCAGGGGTCCCCACAGGCTAGCTATGGCTGCAGCCTAGGACCCCCACCAGCCAAGGGGTGTGGAGTTTTTGGGGGCAGAATTGGGACAAGATGCAGTATTGAAAAATGTGTCTAAAAGTATTTTATTGTAAATTCCTTGCTCAGAATTATGATGCTGGCACGAAATTTGCCCTCTGTTAGGGCTTTCAGGCTGACCAGAACGGAGCCAGTGTCGGTGCCTGCACCAGTTACGTTCGGCACTAACGTGCTTGTCTGCGAACCGCCCGTGTTCATACCGGGCTCTGAACTTTTCCCGCACGTGACTGTGTTACCCGGATGAACCTGCTGACGGCCACGCTGTCATCACGGTTCGCAGAGAAAAACCTAATATATTGCGGTTCGCATTGCGAACCAACTTTCCGGTTCGTGAACGCAAATGTCTGTGGCGTGAACACGACCAACGCAGTCTCACCCCAAGAAGTCAATTTTTGACAACCTTGGACCAGACGGCAATTTTTGACGTCTTGGGTATTCCTTCCATGTCACATTTTGACTATGTGGCCTAACCCTAAACCTATTCCTAAACCTAACCTCAATGACGTTATGCTGCCACAAGGGGGCGCCTTTGAGGACATAGTCAAAATGTGACGTGGAAGGAATACCCAATACGTCAAAAATTGCAGTCTTGGGGTGTCAAAAATTGAGTAGTCAAAAATTGACTACTTGGGGTGAGACTGTGTAGAGACACGACGGCCGGTTCGCGATTAGGTGCGCGCACGGTTCTCAGTCGGCCTGAACGCGCTATGTGGGGAATTCCATCAGTCTGCAACCTAGTGGCCCCTGTCAGTGGTGTAGTGTAGTCTACTTTTGTATGGTGGGTATACTGTATATTTGAGACTTTTTTGAAGTGGGTATACTGTATATATTTGTGCTATTCAAAACAATTGATCAATCAATTTCAAGTGGGTATACTGAAATCCCTGAAATTTAGAAGTGGGTACTCCGTGTACCCGCGTTCTACGTAGACTACACCACTGGCCCCTGTCCATCTTAATACGACCCTGGTGACACCATGGCATGAACTTCACAACCACTCCGGCTGTTTCAAACAGTCTGGCTCTGTCCTCCATGCAAACTGGAAGAGATGGAGTGGAGCCTCGATGATGGAGATGAGAGGGAGAGAAAGAGAGAAGTGGGGAGGAAGGATGGAGACCGGGAGAAAGGGATAGAGAGGGGAAGAGAGGGAGGGATGGAGGAAGAGAGGGGCTGACGCCTTAATGATGGAGAGAGCGAAGGGGCAGTAGAGATGGAAAGATAGAGAGATAGAAGTTGACAGATGACAGGCAGAAAACAGATATGGAGATGAGGGGGGGAAGAGGAGAGGGGGAGATTGGAGAGGAGAGGAGGAGAGAGGGAGATAGGAGAGGAGAGGGGGAGAAGAGGTGGAGGGGTGGAGAGGGGAAGAAGAGGTGGAGGGTAAGAGTTGGAGCGCAAGAGATAAGGGTAGATGGGGAAAGATCAGGAGAGAGGGAGAGAAAGAGGGCAGAAGTGAGGGGGGAGGAGAGAAAGGGCTAAAGAGAGGGAGAGATAGATCAGGGGAGAGGGAGAGAAAGAGGGCAGAAGTGAGGAGGGGGGAGGAGAAAAAGTGAATATGTAAATCTGTATGCATGTTCATTCACATGTTCACATGCGGTATAAATACACACATAGAAGAAAAGCCTCTGACTCATTCATGAACACACACACACAGGCACATGCACACACACACACTTGAACAAGTGTACGCCGAAGTGCATATGTGTACCGTGAACGTCAATGCACACGTGCACATACGGTACACACACACATATGCACACACACACACACACACACACACACACACACACACACACGCACGCACGCATAGACACACACACACACACACACACACACACACACACACACACAGGCCATCTGTCCCTCACAGTGCTTCAGGCGTATCAATAAGGTGCTCCTAATATAGAATCAGACATGCCATGGCTTTAACCATTCATTTGTAGCTGTGTCTGCATGAGTGTGTTTGTGTGCACATGAACTGCATGAGGGGATGTTGAGCTCTGTCATAGAGTAGTGCTGCTATTCTATTCTAGTTTCAAGCTCTTAGTCTATAGCCGTGGTTCCCAACCTATGGGCCAGGGCCCACTGGTGGGCCCTGAAGGTATTCCAAGTGGGCCTTGAAATCATTTTCCAAAAATAATAATCATATTTTGGTGTGTGTTGCTGTTGATTTATTTGAGTTTTATTCTTAATTGGGTCAGAGGTGGGCCCCGAACATTTTTGACAATTTTGAGTGGGCCCCAAGTTGAAAAAGGTTGGGAACCCCTGGTCTATAGTACGGTTGGCCTGGCCCTGTTCATAAGTAGGCTAACATTGGGCCCCCTTTCCCCAATATGGCCGACAGCCATAGACCAACTGTTCACCAATACCTCAAGTCCTTTGCCCTTCTCTCCTCTGTTTTTTTCTGCTCTGCCATCTTTTCTACTCTTGTGCTTCTCTCCTCTCTTTGGTTCTTTTCTGTCCTCCTCTCTTCTCTCCACTCTTCTCCCCTCTGTTCTCTTCTGTCTTTCTGTCCTCTGTTCTGTCCTCCCCTCCTCTCCTCTCTCTACTCTTCTGTCCTCTCCTCCTCTCCTCTCTCTACTCTTCTGTCCTCTCCTCTCTTCCGTTCTCTCCTCTCTTCCGTTCTGTTCTGTCCTCTCCTCCACTCCTCTCTCCACTCTTATGTGCTGTCCTCCTCTCTTCTCTCCTCTCTTCTCTTCCGATTCCCTCTCTTCTCCTCTCCTCCACTCCTCTTTTCTCCCCTCTGCTCTGTCTTCCTGTCCTCTCCTCTCTCCACTCTTCTTCTCTATGTTCTGTTCTGTCCTTCTCTCGTCTATTCTCATCTGCTTTCTTGTCCTGTCCTCTCTCCACTCTTCTCCCCTCTGCTTTGTCTTCCTGTCATTCTCTCCTCTGTTCTGTCCTCTCTCCACTCCTCTCTCCAATCTTCTGTCCTCTCTTCTCTTCTCTCCTCTGTTCTGTCCTCTCATCCACTCTTCTCTCCAATCTTCTGTCCTCTCTTCTCTCCTCTCTCCTGCCCTCTGTTCTGTTCTCTCCTCCACTCCTCTCTCCTGTATTTGGTTCTTTTCTGTCTTCTTCTCCTCTCACCTTCTCTCCTCTCTTTGGTTCTTTTCTGTCCTCCTCTCTTCTCCCCTCTGTTCTGTCTCCCTGTCCTCCTCTCCTCTCCTCCGATCTGTTGTTTTCTACTTTTATGCCTTTTTCTCTTTGCAGAGTATATCAACTGGAGCACGGTCAGCAGATGGGTGGCAGCTTGTCTGTTATGTGCGCAGCCCTTTTCGTTTATGCAACAAAACATTTTTGGGGGACAAAATGATAGTGATGGGAACACTGAGAGACAGGCAGCAGACAGGCAGCAGATCAAGTCTTAACTGGGACACCGGAGTAAAAAAAAAACTGTGCCCAGTATGCCACATGAAAGAAAAAGAAGTCAAAACATGTCACACACATCCTGTTCTACCGTATGAGCCTTTAACGCTGCACTGGTCACTCATAGCACGTTCAGGCCGACTGAGAACCGTGCTGGAGCCCGTTCCCGCACCTAATCGTGAACCGGCTGTCGTGTTCACGCCACAGATATTTGCGTTCGCGAACTGGAAAGTTGGTTCGCAATGCGAACCGCAAAATACTAGGTTTTTCTCCGCGAACCGTGATGACAGCGTGGCCGTCAGCAGGTTCATCCGGGTAACACAGTCACGTGCAGAAAAAGTTCAGAGCCCGGTATGAACACGGGGGGCATAAGATAAGCACTTTAGTGCAGAACGTAACTGGTGCGGGCACCGGCTCCGGCTCCGTTCTGGCCGACCTGAAAGCCCTATTACCGCAGAGATACACCAGCGGCGACGCGATTCAAGCGACAGAGTGTAGCAGCAAGCGATACGAGAGATTGAGGAGACTAGAGTATGTCCGTACAGGCAGAAGGCAAAGCATTGAAGCATTCCCATTGGCTGTGGTCACTGACCTCTATACAGTCATTGGCTGTCGCGGCTTGTCGCCGAACCGCGTCATAGAAAGTTGAAAAGATTTCAACTTCAAATTGTCGCGCTCGTCGCGCAAATCGCTCTAGTCTCCAGAATCGCTTTTGTCTCTCGACTCAATACAAAGTCAATTACTTCCGTCGCTCGACTCGCTCAGATCGCCGCTGGTGTATTTCTGCGGTTAGAGGTCAAAATACCCATAACCAGAAGTACACTACTGATGATGTGTTCTCAATTCAGTTCACTCATATTCAATGTGCTAAAAATCAATTCACTCATATCCAGATTCAATTCTCTCATAGTCCTACATTCAACTCACTCATATTCAAATCAAACTGCAAACAATCAGCACACTCATTCGACTGAAACACCAAAGGCATTGTTGGCTGGTTGTTCCTGCAAACAACAATCATCAGTGTTGCTGTGGACTGGTTAATAAAAGTCCCAGCAACCAACACCAAGGGTGAATTAAAATATGCGACCTTGCCTCCTCCACTTGTGCTTGTCTCCTCGTACCAGGAAGTAATATGTCATGATGACATCACTGACAACAGCATTATATTTCAATATTTTGCAAAAGCTCAATTGTAGAGTCTTATTCTCCTTTCCAATTATGGTGAATGAAAAACAGTCCCTCAAAAGTTGTTGTGGCTAGGCTGACAGCTGGGAAACTTTATCGTCTTTATCGGCCAGGAGGCGGGAGGAGGAGACAAGCACAAGTGGAGGAGGCAAGGTCGCACATTGTGCACCCCAAATTTGCTATGTGGATAGGGGAAAATCCCAGTAACCAAACAGGTCAAAACACCAAATAGATCCAACTGTCACTGCCCCGGCAACCAACAAAAGAACTCCTATAAATTCTACTTTCCAATCATCATTTGCAAGTTCTCTGTATGTGCGGACACAAGGAAATGACTAGCCTACATCATATGTGCTATTTGAATTTAATGGATGTGTAGAATAACATAATTTTTAAATGTCACAAAATATTCTGAAATGAGTTTTCACTAGCACTGGAACTTATGGCTTGCGTGTGTTGTCTATATTAAGAAATTGAGGTCGTGTGTTGTCCCTCTGGGATGGGGGATAGGAGGATTTATGGTAGTTTATGTCTGTGGCTGTTAGCCTACAGACTTTGTATTTGCTCAAGTCTTAATATTTAAATCCTCCTTGGCACAGGCACAGAGTTTGTTTTCGAAATCCTAAAGCTAAAAATTCTTTCCTGCATTCCCATTTGGATCCAAATGTAATGAGACTTATGCTCGTGTATTCTAAATTATTCACCAGTTCTTATAACGTGCCCTCTGCAGACTCGGAAAATCTACTAATGCACGTTAAGGTCTCCCCCTCGCAGCCCATTACCAGCCTCCTTCCAATCCAGCTGTCCATTAATTTTCACAAAAGCAGATTAAATGATTAATTATACTTCTTGAAATACAAAGTATTTTTCGTCACACATAGCAGAACAAGGAATAGGGGTTACATCGTCTCGGGAACAGTCAGCGCAGAGGAGAGAGTGAAGTGTCAGAGAGTTTAACTGTCAAACTGCGAGTCACATCAATAATGCCACAAGGTTACCTCGCAGCCTCCCGCACAGCATCCAACCCGCGCGTGACACTACAGTGGAGAGAAGACACAACAGTCTCGTGCTCTGGCGATGGAACGCGCCTGGTAACGTCACTCCGAGGACAACGCGCTTACAAGTAGGCTACAGCTACCGAACTGTGTCTGTGGCATTGCCGGTATTTGTCCTTCAGTGGAAGCGTTGTTTTGTGAACTTGTAGAATTTCTTGCGGGTGAAGATGGAGCTATCGTTGATGGCTGCGCAGGTAAGTAAAACGTCTGCGTGTGTGAGAGAAAGTGTGCTGCTGACAAACTGTATCCAAATGTCTCTCCGTCCCTGGCCGTTGCCGTTTGTAGAAGCGTTACTGGGTGATCAGTTGGAATTGTGCCATGCAGTTTTCCCGCTTCCATCAACACTAGGGTGCTGTAGCCCATTTGCTGTATTTGATATACCGATAGTAGCCTACTTGAGGGAAGTCACAGGTGACATCTCACACACGTTTCACCATGCGTATCCACTGCGCTCGACACAATGCCAATTGCTTTGGCATGCGTAAAAACCGGACGGGATTAGAGCTACCGTTACCCATCAGAAGCCATTCAAGCACGGAAAGGAAATTAAATGTATGTTGTCGTGCAGTAATTGACAGGATATTGAAAACGGTTAGTTGCATGTCAGTAAGCAACTCAGTTGCTAAATTATTCAGACGCCAATGTTTCTCGCTCCATCACTTTTCATTTTGCTCTCTGGAGTTTCAAACACCTGTAGGAGACGTATCTTTTTCATCAGTTCGACGTGTGCTTATCATGTCTTCTTGGTCTTGTGCAATGATTTAGGGTAGCCTACTTTCTTTACTTTCTTTGGTGCTTTATAATAGAAAACAATCAATGGTGTTCACCCGATTACAGATAGAAATAAATGTCTTTATTTATTCTATTTTCATTTCCCCAGCTATTGTTTTTTTGTTTTTTTCCCTGATAAGCGGTTTGATGTTCCTGTCAGTAAATGCTGCTCATGTCTGTCCTCGTGTAGGCTAGCTGAGGGACCCCGTATAACTCAAGCAGTCATCCATATGTGCCTGTTGGAAAGAGCTCATGATATATAGGCTCTATTGTCCTACCACAATCTTAGTTAACTTTAATGTAGGCCTATCTGATATAAGGATGTTCCCACAACACTTATATGGGCATATGAAAGGTGTAAAACGACAGGGCCTACTCATTGCATTATCATCATTATTTATTTTATTAGCCTATATTTTATTTTCATTTGGAAATATGTAGTTAGTACAGTGTGGCTGTGTAGAATAGCGTGTTCTCATCACTGACACAGATAGGCTACAGGTAAGAATAGTGATCTGTTGCATCTCCGGGTCTGCATCTGTTTTCTGATGGATAACTTCAGACATAAAGATTCTGCTACTGGTGCAGCCCTGGTTTCATCACGTCCGTAAACTCATTGGCAAGAACTGTTACCCAAAAACAATACTTTTATTCAGAGTCCCTTGCATCCATAAAGCACATGGCTAGGACACACCCTTAAAAATAACTTTGAGCTTGTTTCCAGCGATATTTTTTTTTTAATTATTTTTTTTCGTAAAGAAGACACTCCATTTGCATACATAGGGTATTCTGGAATGTGTTCAGTGTGCCTTAAATGTGCACTGTTTAATATTTTTACTAGTTTATTTCCAGAACTCATGCTGCCCATTCACAAATTTTACATTTTCAACAAATGTGCGCCTGTTGAACGGCTGCAAGTCGAGTAGCTCCATGTTTTGTCTCTGTTTTTTCGTCTTTTCGTGTTTTTCTACTTATCTATGATTATTTTATGTGTAATTATGTGTGTTATGTCTTGTGGGCAATGTCTTTATTTATGTGTGTATGCTACTTGACACCTTAATTTCCCCCTGGGATCAATAAACGATACTCTACTCTACTCTACTCTAAATAACACCACTATCAAATTCTAAGTATTCATGATGACTGGGAAAATGGCTCTTTTTTTATAAATGAAAAGGGGGATCTTCTCCATGGTCCGCCATTTTGAATTTTCAGAAATGGAATTTTATAGCTACAAAACTATTCTAAACTACTATACTATACTCTACTATACTAAACTATACACCATCACACTAGTAAATATTGTAAATTACAGTTCCAAATTACAGTTCCAATGAGCAGGATTGCTGCAAAACCTACTCTGACCGCCATGCTATACAGTTCACCTTTAACAATCTGCACAAAACGTCATTTGCAGTCATATTCAAACATGATCTCCAGCTTATCACTGATGTAAACATGTGTGTGGTGGGCTAA
>NC_085864.1:51945063-51955063 GCF_034702125.1 Engraulis encrasicolus
TTTTGTGTACAAACCCACTAGACCTCAACCATACATCGCGGTTCTAATTTCGTCACAATGTTAAAATAAAAAAGACAAGTTTACTTGGCCCTGGATTCCTGAATACCTCCGTTTTTTTGGCTTTTCTCTTGCCTTACTGCAGCAAAAAAACCCGCAAACATTCACCACTCATACTGAGTAGGAATCTATGGTCAGTAGTGTAGCGCAGTGGTTCCCAACCTATGGGTCGGGACCCAACCTATGGGTCGCCAAAGATCCACAGTGGATCGCGAAGCCCTCTTGGTTTTAAGGGGTTTAATTTTAAAGATCGCCTCTCAACGTAATTTAATTAATATTGCCGTGTTCCCAATTGTTATTGAATGTGTTACGCGTTGGTCCTGTTTTAAAAAACGTTCTGGTTGCTTTGTTTCAAGACGTTTTTGCAAGCTGGCAAGGTGGCTTGTGGAGAAACGAGAGAGTGTTCCGTGTTTCTCGTGGAAATGCGTCTCTGATTGGCTCACTCCTCCTGCTCTCAAAGAAACGCGTCTCTGATTGGCTCAGTCCTCCAGCCTTGGGAGAGAATGTAATGGGAAACAGAGTCGCCACTTCCCCGGATGGTACTGCACTATAGGGGCGCCAACGGAGGCGTGCAGGCTCCATTCAGGGCTGTGCTCTTTCGACAGCGACCCCTAGGCGAGCTGTAGGCACGGAGCAACCGGAGTGAGCAGGCTTTATGTATGAGGCTTTGTGCTGTGTGTGTACCTGAGAGTAGCAACCAGCTGATAGCTAAGCTAAGCTATGTTTCGGACCACCAGACGTTGCTTGTTTTGAAAACAAGCAGAAAAAAATTACTCGACATGTTTTTAGATAAATGGGTCGATATAAACCTTTGTGGGCAACGCCTTCTTTCGACGTGACGAAACACAGAAAGGCTTTCGTGATTCGCTCGTTTCTCTGCATTATTGATGTAAATTGGGAAACACCGGGAAACACAGCCAGGAGAGTTGACGCACCGCTATGAGAGCCTTGCAAGTGAGTTTAACTTGGGGTGACCGTCCGATCTTCGAAAGGAGTGAGTAAAACTGAGTTTTATCGGAAGTTGGCCTTTAATACCATAAATGGTCCATGTTGAATAAATGACAAAGCATTTAAACTAATGTATGCATAGAAGCAACAAGATGTAAGTGATACATTAAACAGTTATTATATATTTCACTGAAGACAAATTGAGGAATAACATGATAACTAATGAGTTTTCCCAGGAAACAAAGTATCATGTGACTCCCTCTCGTGCATGCGCTTGCATGATTGGGAAACCAAAACTTACAATGCTAAAAATATGGGTCCCTGAAGAAAAAGGTTGGGAAACACTGGTTTAGAGAATGCACAGGATACTGCACCACAGAGCAGATAGATAGACTAGGCAATACCCAGGGACAATCAACAGTAAATCTATTTTTCGTCTATTTTTCGTCTATTTTTTACATTGGAATTTAGCATGAATAGGCTAATACCACAGGGGCCCCCCATGTCTATATTTCAACAAGGACTCCTGCATGGGTAGGACCACTGCTGCCGCTAAACACAGGAAGAAGAAAGATTTAAGACCTGCTGGCTTCAAACCATATGTGTAGTCCAACTTATTTGACTTACCACTGTAGCAGTACAATCATTGCACTGAAGGATTAGAATTATACTGCTGGATTGTAGGGCACTATCCCATGCACTATCCCTTGCTAGATTGCTGGTCTACATTAGAGATGCACCGGATCCTGATTTTTAGGATCCTGCCGGATACCGGATCCACTGCTTAAGATCCTGCCGGATCCGGAACCGGATACCGGATCCTACGAAAGGGTTGAAACACATAGCCAACTCGCACACGTGGGCCCTTTTTATTACGTTGACGCAAACTATTTTTAAGACTCATTGGCTTACTGCCACACTGCCTTCAACAGCCACTTCCAAAGGGCTTTCACTCCATGCAGCGGGGTTGTGAAAGACTGACTGAAAAGCCTAGGCTACGTTAAAAGAAAAGATGCCCCAGATCCTGATTTTTAGGTAACTGCCGGATACTGGATCCACTGCTTAAGATCCTGCCGGATCCGGATAGTCTGAAAAACCCTATTATCCTGCCGGATCCGGAACCGGATCTTGGATCCTGTACATCTCTAGTCTACACACAAAGACACAAATAGTGTCCGTTTCCCAATGTCTAGTGTGCGTCCTTCGAAGTGTGTCAGCCTTCGTAATCACACCCAGTGATTGGATAAATTATACTCTACTCTACTTTGGTGAACTCTGCAGAGTATCCAATCACTGGGCGTGACTAATAATGCTGACACACTACTAATGCTCATACACTTGACCAGAGGTGGAAAGTAACTAATTACTTTACTCACGTTTACTGTAATTGAGTAGCTTTTTTGTGTACTTGTACTTTTTAAAATTTGTAATTTTACTTTTACTTGAGTACATTTTCTTCCGAGTAATGTACTTCGGTACATTTTACAGCACAAGCGTTACTGAGTAAAAAAAAAAAAACTCCAGAATTCTAGCCTAGTTTATAAAGAGTTGGCGCGTGCGACCTCTCACTCAAACGCTGATGGCTGACATGGAGGCTGACAATGGAGATTCACTTAAGTCAGAGGAGATCAACATTAGCTGTTCTTCCTCTAACCCAGTGCACCCCTTGCACATCTAGAGGCAGAAGACGCTGATTGTTAAAAAGTAACTTTTTACTTTTACTCAAAGTACATTTTAAATTGTTTTGCTTTTTACTTGAGTAGATTTTTTGACTGGTAAATTTACTCTTACTTGAGTAAATTTTCAACAGAGTAACAGTACTTGTACTTGAGTACAATATTTTAGTACTCTTTCCAACTCTGCACCTGACATTGGGAAATAGTGAGTGTTCAGACGGAGAAACGTGCCGTTGCCCATTCCCTAATCCCGAACTGACCAGCCAACCGTGAAAATCACACTGAATCTGAGTATTCTGGAACTGGAAAATATGCTTGCGATGTGCGAACCATTGACGACAACATACAGTAGGCCTAAATGTCAGCAGATTCATCCAGGTATGGTCATATGCAGTAAAGTACACATCCCAGCCTGAATGCGGGAGGTTCTCAAACAAGGCACTTTGGGTCTGAATTAGGGTGACCAGACGTCCTCTTTTTCCCGGACATGTCCTACTTTTGAGACCTAAAAAAATGTCCGGGGGGAATTTCAGAAATGTCCGGGATTTTGTTGGACTGCCTGAAATATAGACCTAATTCATCTGCATTGTAATTTTCACTCCGTTCCATTTTACTCCACTCCAGGTTTCTCTCTATCGTTCTCAAATTAGTCACGCCCTTCTCATCAAATCTAGACACTTCGCACCGTGTGTCCGAAAGAAGTAGGGGACAAGCCAGTGCGCCTCATGTTTACAAGCGAAAGCGCATCTGTCCGCTGGTTCTACGGACGGCAATGCGGATAGAAACGCAAATGCACGTTCGCGGTGGAGTTGAAGCCAGGTATGAAAGTAACCTAACACAGGAGTAAGCCTAGTAACACCACCAAATCCATCATTTAGGGAGGTACAAGTTTTGTTACACCTTGTCACAAGACTTAGCCTAAAAATTATTTCATGATCTGACAATTCCAAGTTATTTACAAAATCAATTTCTCAGAGCTAGAAGTACTCATTCCTGAGTTAAGAAATTAAGCTTCTTCTTCATCAGCTTCTTTTTCTGTCTATTGCCTTTGCAGTTATTGATAACGCTGTATGGGTTAGCTTATTAATGGTAGGTAAAACTCCAGTTCCTCTCTTAATGGCTGCAGTGCCTATTGCTAATCTATGAGCACCATGCCACTACAAGTAGCCTAGCTAAGAAGGCCTAATGGATGATAGTGGAGGGGTATATTGTGAGGTGTCTTATAAACATATTAAGCCTAAAATGTAGCCTAACAGATCTTCATTATCAATTCAGTTGAAAACCACAAATGTTGTGATTTTTATATTTAGTTTCCAATGTTAGGCTATATAGTCTAATTCCATTCATATTTGTGGGGAATGGCTGAGATGGGCCTACATGATGGTGAATCTATTTTTAAAAACCTAATGCAGAAATTGGAATAGGCCTATGAAATTGAGCTGCATTGTTATGCTGTTGAGGTACTCCAATATACGTAGGTGTTAGGCCTACTATCTAGGATTGTTACAAAGGCACACTCTGCATCATATGATCACACAAATGATGTGATAGGCCTATAGGCCTAATTGAAGAGATTTTAATTGTCATTTCTAGTAGACAAATGAATGCGCATGCCAAAAAGTTCTAGTGGCTTTTAAACAAATGACCATTTTGGATGCGTTGATACCGATACTTTAAAGGCCTACTATCATGCCTGGCCTCATACCCATTTTCATACCTGTAGATACACAGATACACCGACGACAACCCCCCCCCCCCAAAAAAAAAAAAAAAAAATTGCCCTCCTTATCATAAACCCAAATCTGGTCACCCTAGTCTGAATGTAAGTTGTGCAGGAATGGCCACCAGCATCACATTGGCCGGCCCAGAAACGGCAAAAGATAAAGCATACTTTAAATGATTTCAAAATACATCTCAGCCCTCTTCTCACATTGATTTGCTGTTGCTGACAACAAATATCATGTACACGTTATATGTCTGCTTGACTTTTGCTTGGCGAAGACTGCCTCGGCTTGTAGCCTTGGCAATATAGGCCTATGGAGGATTTTCTCGTACAGAGTTATGACTGGCTTTGCCACAATAGCAGGATCAAGTGTACAGTAAACATGTTTTTATTGCATAAGTGCAGAGATCTTCCACAAAGGTCAGATGTAATTTACTAGTGTTTTTTTTGCTGGCTAGCTAATTAATTAGCATGTGCGTTGTTTGTTTTAAATGTCACGGCCAGTGGCATTAATCAGCGTGTGCTTATAAACACACAAACACACACACACACACACACACACACACACACACACACACACACACACACACACACACACACACACACACACACACACACACACACACACACACACACGAAAGTTCATGACCCATCATCTTCATACAGATGATTTGACATGCATCAAAGCGACAACACACACACACACACACACACACGTGAAATACATTCACATGGGTTAAGTTTAGGGATAGTTAACTCCTCCAGCAAAAAGTCAACACATGTTTTGCATCATCACATGGCCTTCAAAAGTTGTGTAGAACAAACTGTAAGTACAATAATCAAAGAGTTTTTTTGCAAAACAGTGCATCTCCCTTTTGTAGAATGTTGGGAAATTGACCATTTTTATTGGGCATTCCATTGTATTGCATTGCAAACAGCATGTTATATAGGTATCAAAAGTATGTTTTCAAAATATTTGAATGGCAAGAATTCACCCATAGGTGATAGGAACTTGCATACAGCATTTTGCAAGCAATCTCACCAGATGAAAGTGGCTCCACCTTGCTGAACACATTACATTACCCTTACAGTATAGCCAGTGCTTAATTTGAGGGGGAGCAAGGGGGAGCTACTGTAGCTCCGGAACCTCAGATGAGAGCTCCGGAACCTTGGATGGAACCTCAGGGAAAGACATCAGAGACCCCCCCTCCTGGGGGAGCCACCCATCCTCTGTGCTCCGGGACCTCCCAGTTGACAAATTAAGCACTTACAGTATAGCCATTGAGAGTAAATAGAATGGAGGCCAAAATTCTATTTCATTGTTGAAGCCAAGTTGGAGCCAAGGTTGGACCCAAAAAGACCAAAAAATGGCCAAATCCCATTCATTCCTATGAGAGACATAAAACCCTGTATCTCCCTTAAATGCCACTCCAGGGGGATAATTTTTCGCTCAACTAGTAGGTCCCCTTGCTCTCCAACTTACAAGGGTGGTGATTTTTTGTGGTGATGTTTTGTTTTAGAGAGATATTAAAAGTTAAATTGACCAATGAGCATCAGAACATGGTTTGATTGACCGTTAGAAGTCTTGTTGTTGTCCAATCAGCACCTGCGTTTGGCGTTGCTAAGGTGGAATGTAAGTTGGAATGTTCCCAAATCTGGCTTCAAAGCGTTGAATGGCAAATAGCGTTGATTTGGCGTCCATTCTATTTACTGTCAATGAGTATAGCTGACGCTTTTATCCAAAGTGACTTACAGTACAGTACTTTAGGTACAGGGTATTGGTTATAGGCCCTGTAGCAATGTGGGGTTGTGTGCCTTGCTCAATAGCTCCTCAGACATGGCTGAATGTGCTGGTAAGGTTAGGATTTGAATCCCAGTCAGATCTCACGCACATCCAGATCCTTTTTTTTGGGTGCAGGGTCAAAGCATAAAGTCACAGGACATATTATAGACTATATTGATGCTTTAGAGATCAACAGAAAACGTTTTTTGAAGGAATTTGTAGATATTGAAGCAATAAATGTTGCGATTATTTTTTTTGACTGGAGAAATGGAATGCTGCTACTTGCTCCCAGACCTAGTAGTGGAGCTCACAAAGCTGTGCAGAACTACAGGTCGGCAAGAGCCAGGCAACTCATCCTCATCCCCTGGTCTGGAATCCCCCCCTCTCAATGTGGGGTTGTGTGCCTTGCTCAATAGCTCCTCAGACATGGCTGAATGTGCTGGTAAGGTTAGGATTTGAATCCCAGTCAGATCTCACGCACATCCAGATCCTTTTTTTTGGGTGCAGGGTCAAAGCATAAAGTTCACGAAGGCAAAAGATGAACCGCACACCGATGAGCTCCCATTTAATCTATTTTTATTTGCGTGACATTTAGGGCCACCCTGGCCCTTCCTTAGACTGAGGAAGGGTGGGATTTGAACCTTCAACCCTCTGATCGTAAGGACAGCGCTGTAATCATCATGCCGAAATGGAGTTGGTGACTTGGAAGGTCGTGAGTTCAAGTCTCGAGTAGCAGACTGTGCAGGATGACCTTGGTTGCATAGGGTCTCTATCCAGGAGGTTATGGGGTTAAACCAGTGTTTCTCAAACGTCTTCAGATCGAGGACCACTTTGTCCCCCCAAAGGGCACCAGGGACCATCTGTCAACTTAATTGACAGTTTATGGGTGCTAATTTGACTACTAATTTTGATGCAGATCACTTGCTTTTTTCACATTTACAAGCCTGTCTAATTGTGGAGAAAGCGAGATTTCAGCTATGTTTAGGTCTGTAGTAATGTTACAAATATCGCCTACTGCTAAAATGTCGTGGAAAAGTAAAAATCCCCTCACAGACCACCTGATCCCTGTCGCAGACCACTAGTGGTCCCCAGACCACACTTTGAGAACCACTGGGTTAAACAGTAGCACCCAGGAGGTTGCAGGGTTCATCCCGACAAGGTCGTGTGTGCTCGGTGTGGTAAGTGTGGCCCTAAGCTGTACAGGGTTCACTCCATCGGATGCTTCTGTTGTGGCCGTAAGCTGTGTAGGGTTCACTCCATCGGATGTTTCTGTTGTGGTTCAGTAAAAGCCACTTAACCCCCCAGTGCTGCAGGGGAGGTCCTACAGTACCCTGTTGTTACTCCGTTGTGTGGCGCTCTAAAAAAGATGTGGAGAGAGAGAGAGAGAGAGAGAGAGAGAGAGAGAGAGAGAGAGAGAGAGAGAGAGTGTGTGTGTGTGCATGTGTGTGTGTGTGTGTGTGTGTGTGTGTGTGTGTGTGTGTGTGTGTGTGTGTGTGTGTGTGTGTGTGTGTGTGCACCACTTAAATGCGAAGGGGCGATTACGTTATGTCCAGTTAGGCCACAGGGTATAAGCAACAGTACCTTGTTGTTACTCTATTGTGTGGAGAGAGAGAGAGAGAGAGAGAGAGAGAGAGAGAGAGAGAGAGAGAGAGAGTGCGTGCGTGCGTGCGTGCGTGCACCACTTAAATGCAAAGTGGCGATAATGTTATTTCCATGGTAGGGCCACAGGGTATGAGCAGGCTTCACACGCGATTTTCTTTACTTTTACAGAGCCGGTCAAATGTTAACACAATTGAAAGAACACATAAAAGGAGGCACTATGTATACGACAGTAGTAGGCCTACTAGTACTGTATAATCACACACGCACACACACACACACACACACACACACACACACACACACACACACACACACACACACACACACACACACACACACACATACACACACACACACATACACACACACACACATTTTTTCCCGCAAATCTCCTCCTCCCGCTCTCTTTTTTCTCTCCAACTTCCCTCCCTTCCTCTTATCTCCTTCGCCCCTCCCCCTGTCTCTCTCCTCTTCCTCTCCTCCATCTCCTCCCTCTCTACATCTCTCCCTTCTCACATCTCCATTTATTGCTTCAATATCAATGGCAGCTCGCACTGAGGAGTCACAGGACATATTATAGACTATATTGATGCTTTAGAGATCAACAGAAAACGTTTTTTGAAGGAATTTGTAGATATTGAAGCAATAAATGTTGCGATTATTTTTTTTGACTGGAGAAATGGAATGCTGCTACTTGCTCCCAGACCTAGTAGTGGAGCTCACGAAGCTGCGCGGAACTAAAGGTCAGGCAAGAGCCAGGCAACTCATCCTCATCCCCTGGTCTGGAATCCCCACCCCCCTCTCCCCCTCTCCCTCCCCACTGGTATCCTCGCTTCACCGTCTCTCTATCTCTTCTTCCCTCCTTTCCTCTCCTCCTTCCCTCCATTCCTCCTTTCCTGGTATCCCCCCCCCACACACACACATTTCCCTACCTCCCTCTCTCCTCCCTCCATTCCTCCCTCTCTCCTTCCCTCCCTTCTCACATCTCCTCATCCTCATCTTCAGGTCTGGAATCCCCCCCCTCTCCCTCTCTCTCTCCCCTCCTGGTATCCTCACTTCACCATCTCTTTATATTCTTCCCTCCTTTCCTCTCCTCCCTCCATTCCTCCCTTCCTGGTATCCCCCCCACACACACACACACTTCCCTACCTCCCTCTCTCCTCTCCTCCATCTCCTCCACTCTCTACTTCCCTCCCTTCTCACGTCTCCTCATCCTCATCCTCAGATCTGGAATCCCCCACCCCTCTCCCTCTCTTTCTCCCCTCCCTCACGTCACCGTCTCTCCATCTCTTCTTCCCTCCTTTCCTCTCCTCCCTCCAATCCTCCCTTCACAGTAAATGTTGTGGTGTTAATTCAACACTTCCAAATGGACTCAAATGAACTCTCTAAGTGTTAAATGAGCACTGCAGAATTTACTGTGTTCCTGGTACCGCCCCAGCTCATCTACCTACCTCTCACTATGCTGGCTGCCTAGGGTTGCCAACCATCCCTTGAAATATGGAGTCATCCCTGTATTGAGAAATAAAAGTAGCCTATGTTTCCTCATTGAGCTGAAACGGGACACACATTTACACAATTTAGGTCCAGGAAGACAGATGCTGAGGCACTCAAGGTTCGATACGCCCAGAAGAAGGTCATAAGGGCCGAAACGCATAGGCATTGTAGCCAAATAAGAAAGTAAAACAATTGCAACCTTGAGTGCCTCAGCATCTGTCTTCCTGGACCAAGTTTGAGAGCCCCTACACTGATGAGCACCAAGGAAAAAAGGTGAAGACCCAGAAGCACTCCAATTACCTGCATGTGTTTGACACAATTCAGGGTTGGAAATCCTACTCTCACCCCCGCCCATCTTCCTGGTACCATCCCCCACCCCCCAACCTTCTTTGTGCTTCCCTAAATGTATCTCTCCTCCCTCCCTCCCTCTCACTCACTCCCCTTGCTCTTCTTCATGGTATCCTCATGTCTCCTCATCCTCAGGTCTATTCAATTTACGTATGTTCCGTGCATGTTCCGTAGTTGGATTTTACAGACTGTGTGAACTCATGAAAGGTGTGTGCAAGCAGGGTGCGAAATACGGGGGGGTCACGGGGGGTCCGACCCTCCCGAATAACCCACGAACCCTGCTGAAAGCCTCAAAAGTGAAATTTGAGGGGGGTCTCAAATGATGTAAAAAAAAAAAAAAAAAAAAAGTCAAATGTATTTTTTTGTCAC
>NC_085864.1:51957563-51972563 GCF_034702125.1 Engraulis encrasicolus
GGTTCGGCGACAAGCCGCGACAGCCAATGACTGTATAGAGGTCAGTGACCACAGCCAATGGGAATGCTTGAATGCTTTGCCTTCTGCCTGTACGGACATACTCTTGTCTCCTCAATCGCTCGTATTGCTTGCTGCTACACTCTGTCGCTTGAATCGCGTCGCCGCTGGTGTATCTCTGCGGTTATACTGATAAGATGGCCTCTGTGTAGGAACTTTGTTCTGTGTTTGCCTACAATAAATGAGAAGAATTTCTCACAGAAATGCACGCATTCACGCACGCAGACACACACACACACACACACACACACACACACACACACACACACACACACACACACACACACACACACACACACACACACACGCATGCCTATATTGCCTATCTCTGTTAGCTGCTTCCTACAAAGTACATATTTATTTCATGGCAAATCCCCTCTGTGTAATGGGATCTCTCTATTAGACTGCCTTTCGCAGAAGATTGCATGGGAAACCCTCCCAATTACAGTAAATATGGGTAGGTGCAGTGTGTGTGTGTGTGTGTGTGCGTGTGTGTGTGTGTGTGTGTGTGTGTGTGTGTGTGTGTGTGTGTGTGTGTGTGTGTGTGTGTGTGTGTGTGTGTGTGTGTGTGTAGGATGAATCAGTGGATAATCAGGACTAGATAAAATCTATGTGTGTGTGTGTGTGTGTGTGTATGTGTGTGTGTGTGTGTGTGTGTGTGTGTGTGTGTGTGTGTGTGTGTGTGTGTGTGTGTGTGTGTGTGTGTGTGTGTGTGTGTGTGTGTGTGTTACATAAGGTGGAATCCCCTCCTGCTGTAGCTTCCAGCTGTGAGAGGGGGAAGGCCCACACACACACACACACACACACACACACACACACACACACACACACACACACACACACACACACACACACACACACACACACACACACACACACACACACACTATTGCTGCCCGATCAGCAGTTGTACAGCTGCAGTTTCACACGACAGGGACAGCAGGGGATCAACCAGCATCCTCCCTTCATGTCACATGGTGTATGGAAAAGTACATTGTGTGTGTGTGCGTGTATGTGTGCGTGTGTGTGTGTGTGTGTGTGTGTGTGTGTGTGTGTATGTGTGTGTGTGTGTGTGTGTGTGTGTGTGTGTTGTGGTGTGTGTGTGTGTGTGTGTGTGTGTGTGTGTGTGTGTGTATGTGTATGTGTGTTTGTGTGTGTGACAGAGAGAGAGAGCAGTTTCATATGCACATTGTGTATGTAAGGGTGCAGTATGGTGTGTGTATGTAAGGGTGCAGTATGGTGTGTGTGTGTGTGTGTGTGTGTGTGTGTGTGTGTGTGTGTGTGTGTGTGTGTGTGTGTGTGTGTGTGTGTGTGTGTGTGTGTGTGTGTGTGTGTGTGTGACAGAGAGAGCGCAGTTTCATATGCACATTGTGTATGGAAGAGTAGTATTACAGTATGTAAGAGAACATCAGTGTGTGTGTGTGTGTGTGTGTGTGTGTGTGTGTGTGTGTGTGTGTGTGTGTGTGTGTGTGTGTGTGTGTGTGTGTGTGTGTGTGTGTGTGTGTGTGTGTGTGAACATGACATGCTCTTAACACCCCCATGATAGTGCAGGTGGATATGTCAGAAAAAAGAGGTTTAGGAACATTTCATATAGATTTTTCCAAATTGTGTTTTTTATCAACTACAAACCCCATAGTCTTCAAATCCACCTGTTTCCATTTTTTTCCCGAAGTGGAAACGCCCAAAATCCAAGAAGGCGGATATTCAGTCAGATTCTAACACAATTGAATGTAATGGAAGGAAACATGTCATATACATTTTTGGAATTGGTGTTTTTAGCATCTCTTGGACCCCTGAATACAAAACTACCTGATCCTAATTCCCCCGTTCATTTTTAGAACCAAAATCCAAGATGGCTGACATAACATATAGCAAAAATGACATGTTTGGTGTTTTGAGGTCTCTAAAGTCAGTGTTTTTTTTTTTTTGTATTTTTAATATTCTTGATGCATACAGGACCGTTCAGTCAGTCATTACATGAACTTTTTCAAAAATCATTTAAAATTTATAAAAATTCAACATGACATCTATAAAACGATTGCGTAAGCTTACCTCTCTATATGGCCAGCTGATGTGTCTCATCCCAAATCTGAGCTGGCCCCTTTGATAATTTGTGTTTTATATTTCTAGGACCCCCTCTGAAAACAAAACAATCTGTTTCCAATTTTTAGAAGCAAAATCCAAGATGGTCAACATTGTAGCAAAATATGAACATTTGGTATTTTCAGGTTTATTAAGCTATTGTGTTATTTTGTACGCCTATTGGTAATATTTTGATAGGCACATAACTGTCATTACATTAAATGTTTCGTCTCATAGGAAGAGCATCTGGAATTTGGGGTGACACACTGTAAATCTTGTGCGCACATGTCGGCTAGCAAAAAGTTGGCCTGTTGCCTACAACTAAAATCTCTAGACTGATCAGAAAGTAAAAGAAAATCCTATTAATTAATTTCATTGAACAACTGTAAAAAAAATAATGGGCAAGAGGACCACCTTCATGATGTGCAGTATCATTGAGGGAGCCAGTTTCTTTTCATTTTTATGTCAATTATTTTCATAAAAGATTCACACTTGTGCCACTTATACGGATCCTCATGATGCCAAAGGTCTCACAAAGGTCAGTGTATGATAGTGTGGCAATCAGCAGTCAGCGCACCTGCCAATCTTGCACCTGAAACACAGAGGACAGACCAAGGAACCAGCAGGGAGGACAGCCAAGCCCCCTTGAGTCATGACATATGGTAGTACTTTGGGTTTGGGTTCAAATAACAGAAGGCCTTGGTTCCAAGTCGTGTGAGCCCACTCTCCTCTTCTTCACTACACATGGCTTCAGAATTGGGATGACTTGCTATGAGGCCAACATAGGCATGCCAACCGGATGAGCCACAACAGACCCACAGAGACGTGATCTCAATGGATGCTACTGATGGGTGAAGCATAATATTAGACACCATGGATGATATAGGTCTAAGTAAGTTGGGAATTATATGAGGGACGTTCAGAGCGTGTGAAGCACATGAGTGGGCTTACCGTAGGGAAGACCATATCAGGGTATGACCCATCACTACAGTTGAGGATATTATCTGACTGTCATCTGAGAGCCCAGTTCCATGAGCAGAGAGTATGGCAAGATTGTTGGCATTGGAGGAATGCAACATCCCGGATAGAACATACGGTTTCACAGCCTTCAGATAAGCTGAGGCCGACCTTGAAGCAACTTTGTAGCCCTTTGCCTCGATATAGGCAGCCAATCCAGTGAATGTGCATATTACTGTACAGGTAGCACTGCATAATAGGTAGGCCTACTGTACATGAAGTGACTCATAGCAATTGTTGTTGGAACAATCATTTGGACCAGCATGGAATCCTCTGTGCTCGAATTCACAAATGGCGTCAGAGTAGAGTAGAGTATCATTTATTGATTTATAGACCTGAAAGCAACATTAATGTTGATTTTGCTAAACAAAATGTCTTCCATCTTGGATTTTGTAATGGGCTTAGTTTATGTAATGGCTGACTTCACATTCATGTAACAAATATTACCAAAACAAGTCAACAATGGCTTTATAGACTTCAAAATATTAAATATGTCAATTTCGCCATATATTATGTCAGCCATCTTGGATTTTGCCACAAAAAATGAAGGAAAACATTTAAAATAATTTGTTTTCTATTCAATGTTGCCCTGGAATTATAAAACAGTTCAATTGAACCTTAAAACGGCATTAATGGTGAAATTTCTACACACAATGGCAGCCATCTTGAATTTGCCACTAAATGTTCACGAAAAAAATGGAAACAGGTGGATTTGTATTCGGGGGGGTCCTAGAAGTAAAAAAAACACCAAATGGAAAAATCTATATGAAATGTTCCAAAACTTACATATCAACCTATACTATGAGACTGCCTCAGAAGTTGTAGGGGAGACAAAATCTCAGCAATATTGTTTTGCCCTTAGAAACCGTCCTTATTTTTTGACAAATCCTGTAAATAACCAACGAGCAATGACTCAGTGTGAAAATAAGAAAGGCATTGATAGGGTCGCAGTCCTACATGTAGATATAACATTAGGCAGTGGAGATGGGAGCGGTGTTGCCAGATGTGTCTGACCAAATCCCGCCCAAAAACTTCTCAAAAAACGTCAAAATGCGCTAAATTCCGCCCAAAATTCAACAAGTTACCTTGATATGACTTATATGGGCCCAAAACGGCTGAAAAAAAACCCCGAAATGGCCAATTTTTCCCGTTTTTACCCGCATACGCTCATCCCAAGTAGCCCATTTGGAAGGGCACCCGCCCAATCTGGCAACACTGGATGGGAGAGGTGATGGGCCCATGTTGACTAAAAGCCTGACGGTGTGTGGGGTTGCAGGGTTTGTAAAAAATAAAAAAATAAAACGTTAAAAAATATTATTTTTCTGATTGTAAAGGAATCCTGGTGAAAGAAAATTGATATAATCTTTTAGACAGCAGTTACGACCCTATAGGCCTACAATCCCCAGAGCGAGAGTCGAAACACGCACTTGCATTGACTGTTGGAATACTGTTTAGAGCCAATGGCATTGAGGCCTCTCTCTCTCTCTCTCTCTCTCTCTCTCTCTCTCTCTCTCTCTCTCTCTCCCTGTCTCTCTCTCTCTCTCTCTCTCTCTCTCTCTCTCTCTCTCTCTCTCTCTCCCCCCACTCCCTCTCTCTCTCTCTCTCTCTCTCTCTCTCTCTCTCTCTCTCTCTCTCTCTCTCTCTCTCTCTATCTCTCTCCCTCTCTCTCTCTCTCTCTCTCTCTCTCTCTCTCCTCCATGCCTTTTCAGCCCTCTCCTTCCTTTCTTTATTTCTCTCTCTCTTATACCTCTCCATTTCCCCTTCTCTCTCTCTCTCTCTCTCTCTCTCTCTCTCTCTCTCTCTCTCTCTCTCTCTCTCTCTCTCTCTCTCTCTCTCTCTCATTCCCTTTCCCTCTCTCACGCACTTGTTGTACTGTACATATTCACAGACAAATCTGTAATGCACAATACGTGTCATAGACACACACACACACACACCCACACACACACACACACACACACACACACACACACACACACACACACACACACACACAAATCTGTAATGCACAATACGTGTCAGAGTGGCTGAGCTGACTAGTGAAAAATGTAACACTTTTCTCTCACACACACAGGGGATGCGGATGCCCTCACCACACACACACATACACACACACACGCGCGCGCGCACACGCACGCACACACACACACGCACGCAGGTGCGCCCACGCGCGCACACACACACACACAACACTCTGCTTCCTCTAAAAGACAAGCACTCACATATACAAAACCACTCCGCGCACGCACACACACACACACACTGCCTAATTTAGTTCTGACTTGTTGTGGAGGACTTGTGCTGTGAAGTGGCATTGGTAGAACACAGCACACACACACACACACACACACACACACACACACACACACACACACACACACACACACACACACACACACACACACACACACACACACACACACACACACACACACACACACACACACACACATACACACACACACACACACACCCTTGTTGTAGAGGACTAGTGTTGTGAAGTGGCTTTGATAGGACAACAAGGACGATACTCTGCTCGGCTCATGAATCACCTAGTGGTGTGTGGAGACACACACACACACACACACACACACACACACACACACACACACACACACACACACACACACACACACACACACACACACACACACACACACACACACACACACACTCATGCACACACTTATGAACACACACACACACACACACACACACACACACACACACACACACACACACACACACACACACACACACACACACACACACACACACACACACACACCTCAGACATCTGTCATTGCCATCGTCCATCATCAGTATGTTGTCTGTCCTCTCTGACGGCTGGTAAATGGTCCCTTTTAGTCACACACACACACACACACACACACACCAGGGGTGGAACTTAAACATTTTCCCCACCAGTCACTGTGGCAGGTAGATTCTAAAATCTACCAGTCACTCACAATTTTTACCAGTCACCATTTTTACCAGTTCATATTCAACCATTCCAAACATTGTAATGCCAAGTAAGACCATTTTCTGATCAATACTTTTGTTTCAGGGGTCATTAATGCAGTTATTGTGATGCCAATAACTCTTTTCATTACCAATTTGCTTAAACCTTTGATGTTGGATGCTGCATATAATTCAGCATTAACCCGGGCGCCTGTAGAAAAAAATCACCTGTCAAGGTGACTGGTGGGTTGACATATTTCACCTGCCAAAGGCCAAATTCACCCATCATTGGCAGGTGGACGGGTGCTTATTTCCAACCCTGACACACACACACACACACACCTGCCTCTTTGTGTTTTCGTGCTCGCTTTATGCTCTCTTAAGCGCACACCTGCCCACCTGTCGACGTTCGTCGTCACCAGCGGAACTTTTGAAGGCTTATCCATCCATCAAGCATCACATACACGCACGCACACACACACACAACCACACACACACACACACACACACACACACACACACACACACACACACACACACACACACACACACACACACACACACACACACACACACACACACACACACACACACACACACACACACACACACACACACACACACTTTGAAGGCTTATCCATCCATCTGTGAAGTGTCGACCTCACTTTTATGCTTTTCACTTTCACGCCTCTCACTCTTTGACTTCTACAGTAGCCTACCCAAAGGCATCACAGTACAAGTAGCCTACAATACAAAGCTGCCAACTGTAGTAATCTCAGTGGTGTAGTCTACGTAGAACGCAGGTATATGCAGTATACCCACCTCAAAATTTCAGGGATTTCAGTATACCCACCTAAAATTGATTGATCCATTATTTAGAATAGCACAAATATATACAGTATACCCACCTCAAAAAATGCTAAAATATACAATATATCCACAAAAAAGTAGACCACACCACTGAGTTATCACATATGTAGCTTAGCTTAGCTGTGAAGTGAAGTGAAGGCACACCTGAGAAACTCCAACTCCCATTGTCATTGCAACACAGCACTCCACAGCACATGAGTGCACACTGCGCACAACAACATTGCATTTATACCTCACCCATTCAAGGGGGCAGCCCTAAATGGCGCCCCAAGGAAGGGAGCAGTGTGGCAGGGACGGTACCATGCTCAGGGTACCTCAGTCATGGAGGAGGATGGGGGAGAGCACTGGTTAATTACTCCCCCCACCAACCTGGCTGGTCGGGAGTTGAACTGGCAAGCTTCGGGCTACAAGTCTGACGCCCTAACCGCTTACCCATGATTGCCCTAATACATTCTTTATTTGTGACAGACACAATGGTCCATATCATACATATACAAATTACAAAAGGTTAAATAATATAAATAATATAAATAATAGCTAGCACAGCAACCTGTTAGTCTAATAATAATAATAATAATAATTGTATTTGTATAGCACTGTGTCATACAAGGCATGTAACTCAAAGTGCTTAACAAATGGGAAAAAAAACATTGTTAGAGATGGATTTAAAAGTAGAGGTATAGAGGAGAGGCAGAAATAGCAGGAAGGCAGAGGAAGAAGAGATAGACAGAGATTGTAGAGTCATAAGGTCAACGTAGGTTAGGACCAGGATTCTTGGATGCGTAAGGTCCATAGTGGCTGGGCCTATCATAAGTCATAGATAGTCACACAGAGATTGGGCGCTCAGGTGCGGCCCCTGGTGGCATCAGGGGTGAGGAAAAACTCCCTTTCGCTTGATTCATAGTTTGTAAGGGGGGAAAAAAGCTCAGTGAGGTCTGAGAAAAAAAAACCCTATAGTCAGGAAGAAACCTCAGGCAGAGACCAGCGGCCACCTAGGGGAGCCCCCTGCCAGGGCTGGTTGCGAGTAGTAAGGGCGCTGCGGCAGCTGGGACACTATGACGCCTTGGCAGCTAGGAGTTGGCAAGGATGAAGAGGTGGGTCTTCAGCTGCTTCTTGAAGGAGTCGACGGAGGTGGCTGATCGGATCTCGATGGGGAGGGCGTTCCATCTCTTGGGCGCATAGCAGGCAAACGCGGCGTCGCCGATCTTCTTTTGCGGGGGGGTGGGGGTCCTTAGCAGCTTGGCATCAGTGGACCTGAGAGTTCGAGCAGCTCGAGGTCTAGGGGCCCCAGGCTATTTTAATCCCATACTGATGACTCTACTTGACTTTTCGAGATACATTTCAAACCTCAGGGGTGTGTGGAGACAGCAGCCCTTATCCCTGAGTTTAGGATTAAAAAAGATATCCACTAACTCATTCATTTACACACACAGGTATTTAAGACGTCATTATTATAGATGTCTTTCAAAAGCCCTCCTGCATAAGAGCCCAGGGGTATGTGGAGGTGTGTTTGTGTGTGTGTGCGTGCGTGCGTGCGTGCGTGCGTGCGTGCGTGCGTTCGTGCGTGCGTGCGTTCGTGCATGCGTGTGTGAGTGTGTGCGTGCGTGTGTGTGTGTGTGTGTGTGTGCGTGTGTGGGTGTGTGTGTTGCAGTGAGGTGTGTGTGGAGACAAAACACATCTGTCATCTAGTCAGCCTTGCTTTTCCATGCTGCACAAGACAAACTGTTTCCTTTGGACAGACAGCACATACACGTGCAAGCACGCATGCATGCTCTCTCTCTCTCTCTCTCTCTCTCTCTCTCTCTCTCTCTCTCTCTCTCTCTCTCTCTCTCTCTCTCTCTCTCTCTCTCTCTCTCTCACACACACACACACACAGACAGACAGACAGACAGACAGACAGACAGACACACACACACACACACACACACACACACACACACACACACACACACACACACACACACACACACACACACACACACACACACACACACACACACGCACGCACCTCCCCTCTTCTCCACCTCAGCCATATGTTTCTGTTGTGGTTAATTAGTCTGAAAATGGGCGTGTGATGAGGAAACGTGGCCCAGAAATAATACTTTAAGGGTGTCTAGACGAAAAGAAAAGACAAAGACTTTTACAAGGTCTGCAGTCATAGGGATCTCATACCATATAGACCAGGGTTTCCCAAACTGGGGTGCGTGCACCCCTGGGGGTGCGCGGCCTGGCATAAGGGGGTGCGTGAGCTGAATAGAGTAATGGTGGATATGTGAGTTTTTAGCATTGATGAACATCAAGTCATTTTTAATTGTATTTAGACTTGTATGATGGAAGGGTCCATCTTAAGTGTAGTTTAACTCCTAGACTACTGGAAAAGAGGATTCCCCTAACTGAATATGCATAACGTGCAGTGAATCCATGCTTGCGTGGCCATCAACTCACCAAAATATTCGCTCAGGGGGTGCGCGAACCACATTGAAATGTACAAGGGGGTGCGCAGGGAAAAAAGTTTGGGAACCGCTGATATAGACCAATAAGGATAGAAATTTTAACCCTGTCATGAATTAGATTGTTGGATCATAGGCTATATTTAACATATTTAACATGAATAATGTGTGGTGCTGCTCTTTAGACTGATGAATAATTTTGTAATTATAGTTTCTATTCTACTGTTTTGTTGTATGAAGGCTTCTGCCGTTAATGTGTGTCCAGAGGTGCCAGGAAGGAGGATGCGGTCGTGCATTTGCAGTCGTGCATTCCCATTTCTCAGCTTTTACTACAGAGTGGAGTGCAGCAGTAATATTGTTAAGAAATAAANCTCGTTCCGGCGCCCTTGTGTGTGTCTCAGTGAGCTTCAGGTAGACAGCTGTGCTTAACCCATTGGTGCTTGGTGCTTGATGCTGCGTATAGGCTGCATTGACCTAGGCGCTAGAGCGACATAAACGCAGCATGAGCTTTGAACTGTTTATTAAGAGTATGGGTATATTGAGCTGAATGAACACATTCTATTGCACGAGGATGGTTTTACCTTTTAAATAAAATTCATTTCATGTTTTAATGTGCTTCGTAGGCTGTATAGATATTTTGTTTTTTTATAGGCTGAGGGCACCTTTGCTCAAAAAGGAATTAGGCATTTAGCAGGCGTTTTTTGCAAGTGCCTTAGGCTAAAATGTGTTTTAAAAACCCATATCAGTATCATGAGGGCCACAGCTGTAGCAAGTGTTGGCATTATCTGTTTGTTGACCCCACATGCCCATGTCAAAACTAACAGCATCACCCATGTGCTCTTGATTTGAACCCTTTTGCCCATGTCACTGACTCCTACACACAGCACAAACACGCACGCACGCACGCACACACACATACACACACACACCATCATCCATCAGAGTTAATGCCAGCTGCATTACTGTACACAGCACACAAACACACACACACACACACACACACACACACACACACACACACACACACACACACACACACACACATACACACTAGGGGTGGTACCGTTCACAAAATTCACGGTTCGGTTCATATCGCGGTGTCAAGGTCACGGTTTTCGGTTCTCTACGGTTCTTTTTTTTTAGTTCATGATAAATGGTGCACTGGCTAATAGAATCGGACTTATCACTAAATATCCTACATATGGTTTGTATAGGCTTATAATGTGAAAATGGTGTGATTTTAATTGTCATCCTCTGATTTGGTCTTCTACGCTAATTTTTTAATCAGAGAGACTGGATAAGATACTCCTAGAATCTCTGTTTTACATATTTTTCTGGGAAAAACATGAATTGCGGTTTGCGATGGATTGCACGGTTCGGTTCGGTATGTGTGTGAATTGGTTTCGGTTTTCGGTGCGGTTTGTCCCATCCCTAACACACACACACACACACACACACACACATGTCCATAGCAGTAACATAATCATATCATAACAGGAGGAATGGACATGTGGGGTGTGTGTGTGTGTGAGAGAATGAGAGAGAGAGAGAGAGAGAGAGAGAGAGAGAGAGAGAGAGAGAGAGAGAGAGAGAGAGAGAGAGGGGGAGGGAGGGAGAGAGAGAGAGAGAGAAAGAGAGGTATGGAGAGAGAGAGAGAGAGAAAGAGAGAGAGAGACGTCACGTTGTTGCATTGGGGCATGGGACAGTGGTCAGCAAGGCAGCACGTGTGTGTGTGTGTGTGTGTGTGTGTGTGTGTGTGTGTGTGTGTGTGTGTGTGTGTGTGTGTGTGTGTGTGTGTGTGTGTGTGAGTGTGTGTGTGTGTGTGTATGAGCAAGCTATGTGTGTGTGTGTGTGTGTGTGTGTGTGTGTGTGTGTGTGTGTGTGTGTGTGTGTGTGTGTGTGTGTGTGTGTGTGTGTGTGTGTGTGTGTGTGTGTGTGTGTGCGCGCTGGGCTAAAGCTGTGTGTGTGTGTGTGTGTGTGTGTGTGTGTGTGTGTGTGTGTGTGTGTGTGTGTGTGTGTGTGTGTGTGTGTGTGTGTGTGTGTGTGTGCGCGCGCGCAGGGCTACAGCTCAGCTGCATGTTTTCTGTGTACTGTACTGATTGTGGAATTTGTCTGATGTGGGATTTCAGCTGCAATCAGATTAGGGTCAACCTCCACTGATGACTGCTGGCTAGCTCTCACCACACACACACACACACACACACACACACACACACACACACACACACACACACACACACACACACACACACACACACACACACACACACACACACACAGCTTTAGCCACACACACACACACACACACACACACACACACACACACACACACACACACACACACACACACACACACACACACACACAGGCGCGACCATGCACACACCGCAGCTGTCACACACACACACACACACATACACGCACATGCACGCATGCACGGACACACGCACGCGCACACTCACACACACACACACACCACACCTACTGTAGTCTGAAATTACACGCACACTTTAACACAAACACACACACACTCACATATACACACATGCAGAAATCAGAAACCACACACACGCGACCACTCACACATTGCGGCTGTCACACACACACGCTCGCACACACACACACACACACACACACACACACACACACACACATACACACACACTCACTCCCCCGGCGGTTGTCACACACCGTACTGCACGGTAAAGAGTTGCGCACAGGGACTCAGTTGCACATGAAGTCCCACATGCTCACTCACATGGACCAATCACCTTAGAGCGCTCAGTGAGTGAGTGTGTGTGTGTGTGTGTGTGTGTGTGTGTGTGTGTGTGTGTGTGTGTGTGTGTGTGTGTGTGCGGTGTGTGTGTGTGTGTGTGTGTGTGTGTGTGTGTGTGTGTGTGTGTGTGTGTGTGTGTGTGTGTGTGTGTGTGTGTGTGTGTGTGTGAATTTCAGACTACAGTATTTGTGTGTGTGTGTGTGTGTGTGTGTGTGTGTGTGTGTGTGTGTGTGTGTGTGTGTGTGTGTGTGTGTGTGTGTGTGTGTGTGTGTGTGTGTGTGGGACGTGCCCAACCGAGCTAAAGCTTAGTACTGTTGCGATGATGAGCGCTTGGCTCCTCCTAGGGCAACACAGACGCG
Organism: Engraulis encrasicolus; assembly: GCF_034702125.1. NCBI lineage: Eukaryota > Metazoa > Chordata > Actinopteri > Clupeiformes > Engraulidae > Engraulis > Engraulis encrasicolus. Next base: position 51,970,136 of record NC_085864.1, read on the forward strand.
ACACACACACACACACATTCACTCACACACACACACAGTACAGGACAGCACCGCACCGCTTTCTCTGAGCACAGGTACTGTATTATATCTTTTATTTTTTTCCATCATTCAACTTTCATCATTTTCTTTTCATTTTGTCTTACCTTTCCTTTCCATCTTTCTCTTTTTAGCATTTTTTTTTCTGTTTTCATTTTATATAGTCTTGTTTATCCTCATCTTTTATCTTTCATCTTGGCTTTCTGTGATCCTTTATCTCTAAATGAATACTTGGTTCGTGAGTTTGAAATGAGCAGTGTGTCCTCTTTTAGTCGACTTTGTAAAGTGCTGCACGTCTCTGACTAAGTTGAAGGTCCTGTATGTGTATCTCTGACCAGGTTGCAGGAACTGTTTGTGTCGGAGCGGGGAATCTTTCTAAGGTTTATCAGGGTTTATCAGTTACCTGTCCTGTCTTGCACTTTATGTCAGTCTGTGAAATATGAGTCCTGTGTATGCCTATGTCTTGCCATGTTATAGAGAAAAAACGTATTTTAATTTCCTTGTATGTCTTGGGCATATGAAGAATGTGACAATAAAATCTGACTTGACTTGACGTGACTTTATTATAGGTTTGATTGTGACAGTGTGTTGGGACTTTGGCTATGACTCATGTCACCAGATACGGGCAGATTTTTAGGTTGTTGTTACTGTACAGTAGTCATGGTGACCTGTTCCTGAAGCCATGTGCTAGCTGTCTGCTTGCATTAGACTCTATTGTACTGTACTGTTATGTACTGTACTGTGCTGACCTGAGCTAGCCACACATGTTAGCTACAGTGCACTGTGATTTAGTTATTTACTTATTTATTTATATATTTATTTATTTAGCTGTTTGTCTCATGACAGAGGTTGTGTAGTCCACTTGTCGAGTATATTATTTAATTCTATAATTTGGTAATTGGTCATCTGAAGGTTCTCTTTCATTTAAATCTCATGGTTGTGTAGTTAGCATACTTGTGGAGTATATAATTCTATAATTTGGTAATTGGCCATCTGAAGGCTTGTAAGTTTTTGTTTTGAATCTTGTGGTTATTCTACAAGTTGTGAAGCTGTGTTGTTGCATTAATGTATCATTAGTGTTGTTATTGTTTTCAATATTATAAGGTCTGTAACATTCTATAATAAGATCTTTGGTATTGGCCTGCGTCTACCATGCGGCTGACCCGGGTTCGATTCCCGGCCCGGGTCCTTTGCCGTCTCTCTCTCCCCACTCGCTTCCTGTCACCTACTTCACTGTCCTATCATAAAAAATAATAATAATTTTTAAAAGTCAAAATGACCAAAAACATAACAATAATAAAAAAAGATCTGTGGCATTATAAGGTCTGTACCCTGTGTAACCCCACATCATAATTTATAATAAAGTCTGTAGCATTATAACATCATATAATATTATAGTATAATATCTGTAGTATTTTAAGGTCTGCAATATTATATTATAATATCTGTAGTATTTTAAGGTCTGTAGCCTCTGTAACCCCATATCATATTTTGGAGCTGTTATGCTGATCTGATGTTATGCTCTGTTATGCTGATCTGACGTTATGAGGTCCGGCTGCAGATATGCATCTCATTTCTGTATTTGCATATGCACTGGTTCATCTGGCACTAGCGAAGCATGAGTAATGAATGAAAGTGTGTGTGTGTGTGTGTGTGTGTGTGCGTGTGTGTGTGTGTGTGTGTGTGTGTGTGTGTGTGTGTGTGTGTGTGTGTGTGTGTACGTGTGTGTGTGTGTGTGTGTGTGTGTGTGTAGTGTGTGTGTGTGTGCACGCGTGTGTGTGCACGCGTGTGCGTGTGTGTTTGTGTAAGGTGTGTGTGTGTGTGTGTGTGTGTGTGTGTGTGTGTGTGTGTGTGTGTGTGTGTGTGTGGTGTGTGTGTGTGTGTGTGTGTGTGTGTGTGTGTGTGTGTGCATTTGCGTGTGTGTGTGTGTGCACGCGTGTGTGTTTCTGTGTATTATGAGTGTGTGTGTGTGTGTGTGTGTGTGTGTGTGTGTGTGTGTGTGTGTGTGTGTGTGTGTGTGTGTGTGTGTGTGTGTGCCATTTCAGAAAATAATCTTAATTCATTTTTTATTTTATACAAAGTTATCAAAATTGCATATTTTTATATTTTATTTATGTAATATAACTATTTATATGTATTATCAAGTACATGATTGTAAACCAAACCAACAATGGGGTTTTCTAAAAATACAGAAGTGCAGGTCTTCAGAAATGGAGTTAAGGGGTTTTGCATCTGAACTCTTCGACATATGGTACATTGTTATGTTTTTACTTTCTGGCTTGCATTGCCAGGAACCATGTACTACATATGTATGTATGTATGTATGCATTTCCGGGGACATTGTAGTGTGGATATGACTGAATGTGTGCGTGTGTGTGTGTGTGTGTGTGTG
>NC_085864.1:51977563-51985063 GCF_034702125.1 Engraulis encrasicolus
CCGCAGGCCTGTCGCCTATGGTTGGTTTTGGTTCACAGATGACATGGTTCTTATCTGGCATCCTCTCATCCTCACTGTGTCTGGATGTTATGGTTGTGTGTGTGTGTGTGTGTGTGTGTGTGTGTGTGTGTGTGTGTGTGTGTGTGTGTGTGTGTGTGTGTGTGTGTGTGTCTGTGTGCGTGCGTGCGTGCGTGTGTGTGTGCGTGCGTGCGTGCGTGCGTGCGTGCGTGCGCGCGCGTGTGTGTGTGTGTGTGTGCGTGTGTGTGTGTGTGTGTGTGTGTGTGTGTGTGTGTGTGTGTGTGTGTGTGTGTGTGTGTGTGTGTGTGTGTGTGTGTGTGTGAGTTTAACACTTCCTCTCTGATGCAGCTACGAAACCGTGTCTTCTCCTAAGCGCCTCCCCTCCCTCACCACACATGCTACCCTCATCCGCCTCGTTAGTGGCCATTCGTTAATTAATTAGCATTAATGACAGGGGTCCAATTAGATTAGTTTCAAGCTTGATTCATTGGTGAATGGCTCTGCTATCGGTATGAATGAGTGTCAAGCTGAAATTATTGCTCATCGCTGCCCAGAGACAGAGAAAGGAAATTACACTCTCTCTCTCTCTCTCTCTCTCTCTCTCTCTCTCTCTCTCTCTCTCTCTCTCTCTCTCTCTCTCTCTCTCTCTCACGCACACGCACACACACACACACACACACACACACACACACACACACACACACACACACACACACACACACACACATTTCCTAGCCCTTGTCCCTCCATGTAGTACAAGTACAATGGGAATGGGGAAGACGTCACTGCATGTCACATACTGTACACACACACACACACACACACACACACACACACACACACACACACACACACACACACACACACACACACACTCACACACACACACTTTGCACATTTCCTAGCCCTCGTCCCTCCATGTAGTACAAGTACAATGGGAATGGGGAAGACGTCACTGCATGTCACACACACACACATACACACACACACACACACACACACGCACACGCACACGCACACGCACACTCACGCACACAGGCATAGCATATATCTTCATATCATACTGACTTCTTATGATATTGACATAGACTGACGTATCTCATGACACACACTGATAAGCGTACTGATATATGTACTGAATCCCATATCCATGTCCTGGGGTTATGGTGATGTAGAATGATGGCAAGAGATCATTAGATTGTATGTTTTCACAGCCATTTACAGACCCATTAGTGTTAACTTCATATTAACAGCCAGCTAGGCATTCTACTGGGCTTTATCAGAAGCAAATCTGATCGTCTGCATGGATGTGTGTATTTGTTGTGTGTGTCGATGGTGTGTGTGTCGATGGTGTGTGTGTGTGTGTGTGTGTGTGTGTGTGCGTGTGTGTGTGTGTGTGTGTGTGTGTGTGTGTGTGTGTGTGTGTGTGTGTGTGTGTGTGTGTGTGTCTGTGTGTCTGTGTGTCTGTGTGTCTGTGTCTGTGTTAGGGGTGGGCGGTATGGCCAAAAATGTATACCTCGGTATAATTTTAGCCACGGTATATATCACGGTATTGTACATTTGTGTATAAAATGTTAAAATTAAGCGTTTTGTGGCAAAATGACCAAAACACCATTTTTTTGCATTTTATTTTTTGGAAATGACTGGTCAGACATTGTTTTATCTTCTATGTGGGAATTCTTGTCATTCAAATCATTTGAAAACATATTTTTAAACTTTTAATCTATAACTATAACTCTACATCTCAGGGGCGGAGTGGCCCACCTTTTCCCACCGGGAGAATTTTCCCCTTGGCGGCCCTCTTTTTAAAAAAAAACAAAACAAAACAAAAAAAACAACAACAAAAAACAAAGCGAACAACATGGTTTCCTAACCAAAAAGACAAAAGCCACGAAATCTGCAGTCGTACTACATGTGGACATTAGTGTTGTCAAAATATCAACCTGAAGTGGAGAATTGTAGCCTACACCTTGATGAAATGCACAGCCAGTGGTGTAGTCTACGTAAAACGCAGGTATACGCACCCATTTCAAAATTTCAGGGATTACAGTATACCCACTTAAAATTGATTGATCCATTATTTACAATAGCACAAATATATACAGTAGACTATACACACATCAAAAAATGCTCAAATATACAGTATACCCACTTCAAAAAGTAGACTACACCACTGGAGCCATCATCACAGTCCAAAGCATTCATAGGCCTTCTAGGTTAGGCTACATCACGCTACTGTTCCATGCAAATGTGCACTCCACTGTCATTTTGACAGTTTGAAATTGAAATATCGTTTAAGGAAGACAGGATGAGCATGGGCACAAAGTTTTGAGTGTGGGGATTTTTAGAAGAGTAGGCTTACAAAATATAGTATAGTAGCCTATAGCTTACAAAAAGTCTGTCTACATTGTGCAATAAACCCACCATGCAGCAAATAAGCCAAACCTAATAGCTACTTCAAACCACAACCATAAGTCAACAAAATGTATAACCAAACGGTGTAGGCCTACCTTAAAACGCTGTCTTCATCGCAGCAAATGTCTTTGTTTCTTGCAATCACTCTACTTTAATCCACAGCTTAGGCTACACACCCAGCACTGGTCACATCAGAATCTTGTGTGGTAATTATTTTGTTCCATTTCTTCAGACATAGGCTACATCCTAAATGTACCACATATAAATATATGTATGATAATAATATTATTTCGACTATAAGGAGATATACTGACGGTCTAACAAATCAAAACAAAACCCATTGCTTCTGTTAGGCGCAGTTCTCTTCCTTACCACTTGGTGGAGTCTGTTCGTAACCCAAGTCAATAACCACAGAGCAAGTGAATCTGGACTGGAAAGACTGTAAACTGTAACAGTCGTGTGGAAATCGGAAAATAAATCATAATTTATTAATATTTCCATCCTTTGGTAACCAATATACATATCACAGGTTCTTCAAATACTGAAAACGAAACTGTGTTACTAAGATCTTGTAAACTTCCGCGATCTACGGTGTATGAAAATTATCAGTAGAGAAGGGGTGTGGCCAATTTACTGTTTGACACCGTCAGTGAGGTATTGCCGTCTGGTATGCGGTATAAATACTGGCTAGTCAGTTGTATTGAAATACAGGGAAGTGGAAAGTGGGAAGTTTGTGCTTATAAGTACAATGTCAAAACTTCAGGGCCGGTTAAGAACGCAAAGCGGCTGTATTAATACATTTCATGGCCGCGGCCCACCGGGACAAGTCCCCGATCTCCCGACGGCCACTCCGCGCCTGCTACATCTACAGGACGCAATGCACTATTGTGGTAGACGGTATGAGACAAAATCTCTATCATTGATGAAAAAATACTGCACACGATATTATACCGCGGTTACCGCCCACCCCTAGTCTGTGTCTGTGTCTGTGTGTCTGTTTGTCTGTGTTATCTGGGTGTCTGCATTGATGTACGGTGGTATTTAGTGATGTCGATAGTGACAATGGTGACAATGGTCATTGAGAGGCAGATGAAGACCAGGGGAGAGAGGCGTGGAGAACAGAAGAGAGAGGGATGAGGAGAGAGGAGTTGAGAGCAGGGGGAGAGAGGGATGAGGAGAGCAGGAGGAGAGAGGGGTGAGGAGAGCAGGAGGAGAGAGGGATGAAGAGAGATGGAGCAGGAGGAGAGCAGGGGGAGAGAGGAATGAGGAGAGATGAGTGGAGAGCAGGAGGGGAGAGGGATGAGGAGAGCAGGAGGAGAGGGATGAGGAGAGGAGGAGGAGAGCAGGAGGAGAGAGGGATGAGGAGAGCAGGAGGAGAGAGGGATGAGGAGGAGGAGGAGGAGGAGGAGAGAGGGATGAGGAGGAGAGCAGGAGGAGAGAGGGATGAGGAGAGAGGGATGAGGAGAGGGATGAAGAGAGCAGGAGGAGAGAGGGATGAAGAGAGCAGGAGGAGAGAGGGATGAGGATGAGGAGAGAGAGGGATGAGGAGAGCAGGAGGAGAGAGGGATGAAGAGAGCAGGAGGAGAGAGGGATGAGGAAGAGGAGGAGAGCAGGAGGAGAGGAGGAGAGAGGGATGGAGAATAGAAGGAGAGAGAGATGAAGAGTAGCGGGAGTGAGGGATGAGGTCAGGAGAGAGGGATGAAGAGAGGGGGAGAGTGAGGAGTGGAGAATAGAAGGAGAGAGGGATGAGGAGAGAGGAATGAGGAAGAGGAGGAGACAGGGATGGGGAGCAGGGGGTGAGAGGGATGGAGAATAGAGGGAGAGAGGGATGAAGAGGAGGAGAGAGGGATGAGAAGAAGGAGGATAGAGAGATGGGGAGGAGGAGGAGGAGGAGGAGGAGAGGGGGATGAGAGGAAGTGTAGTGGGGTGAGGGAATGGAGAGCAGAAGATGATGAGGAGGAGAAGAGCAGGGGGAGAGGGGGATGATGAGAGATGGAGTTGGAGAGAGGGATGAGGATTGAGGAGGAGGAGAGGAAGTTTGGAGGAGCAGGAGAAGAGCAGGAGGAGAGAGGGATGAGGAGATGTAGGAGAGCAGGAGGAGAGAGGGATGAGGAGAAGTAGGAGAGAGGGAGGGGAGAGGGATGAGGAGGAGATCAGGAGGAGAGAGGGATGAAGAGGAGAAGGGGAGCAGGAGGAGAGAGGGATGAGGAGCAGGAGGAGAGAGGGATGAGAGAGGGATGAAGAGGAGTAGGGGAGCGGGATGAGAGAGGGATGAGGAGAAGTAGGAGAGCAGGAGGAGAGAGGGATGAGGAGATGTAGGAGAGCAGGAGGAGAGAGGGATGAGGAGAAGTAGGAGAGAGGGAGTTACAAAGGGTGAGAGGGAGGAGAGGGGGAGAAGGAGTAGAGCAGGAGGAGAGTAAGATGAGGAGGAGGAGGAGATAAGGATGAGGAAAGGTAGGTTAGAGGGGTGAGGAGCAAGAGGAGAGCAGGAGGAGAGAGGGGTGAGGAGGAGGAGGAGAGAGGGATGTGGAGGAGGAGGAGAGTAGGAGGAGAGAGGGATGAGGAGGAGAGAGGGATGTGGAGGAGGAGGAGAGAGGGATGTGGAGGAGGAGGAGAGAGGGATGAGGAGGAGGAGAGAGGGGTGTGGAGGAGGAGGAGAGGAGGAGGATAGCAGGAGGAGAGAGGGATGTGGATGAGGAGGAGAGAGGGATGAGGAGAGGAGGAGAGAGGGATGAGGAGGAGGAGGAGAGAGGGATGAGGAGGAGGAGAGGAAGTTTAGAAGTGGTGGATGGAGACTGAGGTGAAGACCACACAGAGCCGTGATTAATCACTCCCATTTGAGTGTGTGTGTGTGTGTGTGTGTGTGTGTGTGTGTGTGTGTGTGTGTGTGTGTGTGTGTGTGTGTGTGTGTGTGTGTGTGTGTGTGTGTGTGTGTGTGTGTGTGTGATTGAGTGTGTGATAAACGATTGGCAGACCTTTGGGGTGCACCTGGTCCATCTTCAGGGGGAACTCCATATGGACAGCTTGATTTGGGTAGGTGTGTGTGTGTGTGTGTGTGTGTGTGTGTGTGTGTGTGTGTGTGTGTGTGTGTGTGTGTGTGTGTGTGTGTGTGTGTGTGTGTGTGTGTGTGTGTGTGTGTGTGTGCGCCGGTCTGTGTATGTGTGGGTGTGTGGCAGTCAGTGTGTGTGTGTGTGTGTGTGTGTGTGTGTGTGTGTGTGTTTGGCAGATGGGATCAATCAGTCTATTTGCATGATGAATGGGAACAGAAGGCATTTGTTTGGCCCAACTCTGCAGGGTCACACACACACACACACACGCACGCACACACGCACTCACACACACTCACACATACACACTACTCTCTCGAAGAGGGATAATTATCTAGCCATTTCACAGGGGAGAGGATAGGAGAGACAGGGGTACAACGTATTTAACACTAAAACTCTGTTTTCTGCAGGGAAGAGTGTTAGGACAACTCTGTTTCCAGCGTGAGGACAACTCTGTTTTCTGCACGGAAAAGTGTGAGGAGGTGAGAGAGCTTGAGGACAACTCTGTTTTCTGCAGGAGGAGTGTGGGGACAACTCTGTTTTCAGTGTCAGGACAACTCTGTTTTCTGCAGGGAGGACAACTTTGTTTTCTGAAGGGNGGAGTGTGAGGACAACTCTGTTTTCTGCAGGAGGAGTGTGGGGACAACTCTGTTTTCAGTGTCAGGACAACTCTGTTTTCAGGTGGGAAGAGTGTGTGGACAACTCTGTTTTCAGTGTGAACAACTCTCTGTTTTCAGCGTGAGGACAACTCTGTTTTCTGCAGGGAAGAGTGTGAGGACAACTCTGTTTTCAGCAGGGAGGACAACTCTGTTTCCAGCGTGAGGACAACTCTGTTTTCAGCACGGAAAAGTGTGTGGACAACTCTGTTTTCAACAGGAGGAGTGTGGGGACAACTCTGTTTTCAGTGTCAGGACAACTCTGTTTTCTGCAGGGAAGAGTGTGAGGAGGTGAGAGAGCTTGAGGACAACTCTGTTTTCTGCACGGAAGACTGTGAGGATAACTCTGTTTTCAGTGTGAGGACAACTCTGTTTTCAGCAGGGAGGACAACTTTGTTTTCAGCAGGGAGGAGTGTGAGGACAACTCAGTTTTCAGTGTGAGGACAACTCTGTTTTCAGGAGGGAAGAGTGTGAGGACAACTCTGTTTTCAGCAGGGAGGACAACTCTGTTTTCTGCAGGGAAGAGTGTGAGGAGGTGAGAGAGGAGGTGAGAGAGCTTGAGGACAACTCTGTTTTCAGCAGGGAGTGAGGAGGTGAGAGAGAGGAGAGAGCTTGGGGACGATTTTGTTTTCTGAAGGGAGGAGTGTGAGGACAACTCTGTTTTCAGCAGGGAGTGTGTGGACAACTCTGTTTTCAGTGTGAGGAGGTAGTGTGAGGACAACTCTGTTTTCAGCAGAGAAGAGTGAGGACAACTCTGTTTTCAATGTGAGGACAACTCGGTTTTCTGCAGGGAGTGTCAGGACAACTCTGTTTTCAGCGTGAGGACAACTCTGTTTTCTGAAGGGAGGAGTGTGAGGACAACTCTGTTTTCAGCAGGGAGTGTGTGGACAACTCTGTTTTCTGCACAGAAGAGCTTGAGGACAACTTTGTTTTCAGCAGGGAGTGTGAGGATAACTCTGTTTTCAGCAGGGAAGAGTGTGAGGACAACCAGTGGATGTAGTGAGGTGTGAAAGCTTGGTGAGATGAGAGCATACTTATTGTAAATGGAAATAGTAGTCATGCATAAATAATTGTTTTCATTCATTCGGGTGATTCAAAACAAGTGGACTGTGTATCTCAGCCCCTGGGATCACAGTGTGTGTGTGTGTGTGTGTGTGTGTGTGTGTGTGTGTGTGTGTGTGTGTGTGTGTGTGTGTGTGTGTGTGTGTGTGTGTGTGTGTGTGTGTGTGTGTGTGTGTGTGTGTGTGTGTGTGTGTGTGTGTGTTTGTCTTAATGAACCCCACTGAACTTGGTTGTGTAAGAAGTCGCACAGATGTGACACGCCACAGAGGAACAGAATGAGAGAGAGAGAGAGAGGGAGAGAG